>NC_045666.1:179197-250143 GCF_009829145.1 Chiroxiphia lanceolata
CTTTCCTTTCCTTTCCTTTCCTTCCTTTCCTTTCCTTTTCCTTTCCTTTCCTTTCCTTCCTTTCCTTTCCTTTCCTTTCCTTTCCTTTCCTTTCCTTTCCTTTCCTGAACTTTCCTGAAATTTCCTTTCCTTTCCTTTCCTTTCCTTTCCTTTCCTTTCCTTTCCTTTCCTTTCCTTTCCTTTCCTTTCCTTTCCTTTCCTTTCCTGAAATTTCCTTTCCTTTCCTGAAATTTCCTTTCCTTTCCTTTCCTTTCTTTTCCTTTCCTTTCCTTTCCTTTCCTTTCCTTTCCTGAACTTTCCTTCCTTTCCTTTCCTTTCCTGAACTTTCCTTTCCTTTCCTTTCCTTTCCTGAACTTTCCTTTCCTTTCCTTTCCTTTCCTTTCCTGAAATTTCCTTTCCTGAACTTTCCTTTCCTTTCCTTTCCTTTCCTTTCCTTTCCTTTCCTTTCCTTTCCTTTCCTTTCCTGAACTTTCCTGAACTTTCCTGAACTTTCCTTTCCTGAACTTTCCTGAACTTTCCTTTCCTTTCCTGAAATTTCCTTTCCTTTCCTTTCCTGAACTTTCCTTTCCTTTCCTGAACTTTCCTTTCCTGAAATTTCCTTTCCTGAAATTTCCTTTCCTTCTTTCCCATCCCCTCTCTTCTCCCTCTCTTCCCTCTCAAACCATTCCCGACGGGAATCTCCCTCCCCACGAATGAGCCACTGCAGGAAGATCAATTCCCGAGTCCCGGCGGGGTGGGACAGCATTCCTAGAAAACCTTTCCCTTGGAAAATCCTCCTCGGGGCCTCCCTCCCGCGGCGGAGGTTGTGCGGGAGCAGAGCCGATCCCGCAGAACAGGTCGGGATGGATTCGGGATCGTGGGCAGAGCTCGGCTCAGCTCCTGCCCCGAGCTCAGCCGGGCTCAGGGCAGGAGCTCAGGCCGGGGCTAATTAGCCGGCAGCAATTAAGTGGAGTTGATCCCCGGCTTGATTAGTGGTTAGTGGGGCTGGCTCAGCGCTCGGCACTAATTAAAGGAGGCCCGGACTAATTAAAGGAGGCACGAGTCAGCAGGATCAGCCCGGAGCCTCTCCCAGCTCCGACCTCGTGGGCCCGGCTTTGATCTGGGGATGCAAAACTCAGGGCAGGCGCTCGGAGCCTGGGGGGGTTGAACCCAGTTTGGGGGGGTTGAGACCAGTTTGGGGGGGTTCGAGCCCAGCTTGGGGGGGGTTGAGTCCAGCCTGGGGGGGTTGAGCCCAGTTTGGGGGGGTTTGAGCCCAGTTTGGGGGGGTTTGAGCTCAGCTTGGGGGGTTTGAGCTCAGCTTGGGGGGTTTGAGCTCAGCTTGGGGGGGGGTTGTGCCCAGTTTGGAGATGTTCGTGCCCAGTTTGGGGGTGTTTGTGCCCAGTTTGGAGATGTTTGTGCCCAGTTTTGGGGGTGTTTGTGCCCAGTTGGAGCTGTTTGTGCCCAGTTTGGAGATGTTTGTGCCCAGCTTGGGGATGTTTGTGCCCAAGTTGGGGGTGTTTGTGCCCAGTTTGGAAATATTTGTGCTCAGCTTGGAGATGCTTGTGCCCAGTTTGGAGGGTTGGAGCCACATTTTGTGCCCCGTCCCTGAGGGGGCAGAGCCGACTCCTGCCGGAGACAGGGATTTCCAGGGACAAAAGCAGATCCCGGCTCTCCCCAGGGACCTCTGGCACTGCAATCCCGCTGCTCCTCCTGGGAAAGGAGGCCCCGGCAGGAATCCAGGCACTGATAATTCCAGCAGAGCTGGCGTGTCCTGTCAGAGCCACAGCCTGGGAACAGAGAAACGGGACCCCAAGGCTCCGAGGAGCTCGGGAAGGGGCCGCTGCTGCTCTGCCCGTGTCCAGGAGGGGCTCCTGGAGCTGTGGTGTTGTGGGAACATGGCTTTGCCCCTCACACCCGGAGTGCTCTGGCTCCGGGAGCAGCCACGAGCATTCCAGGGATTCCCCGCAGGGAATCCCACCGAGGTGGGAACGGGTGCTGTTCTCCCTCCTTGTGCCCAGCCCTCGGAGGGTAACGGAGGGTAACGGTGTCACCAGCCCTGCCCGGGGCCAGCACGGAGCTCCTACTCCTCGGATGGGTTGGGCTGGAGCTCTGTGGGTGGCCCAGGTTGGTGGCCCAGGCTGTTGCCCTTTGTGGGTGGCCCAGGTTGGTGGCCCAGGCTGTTGCCCTTTGTGGGTGGCCCAGGTTGGTGGCCCAGGCTGTTGCCCTTTGTGGGTGGCCCAGGTTGGTGGCCCAGGCTGTTGCCCTTTGTGGGTGGCCCAGGTTGGTGGCCCAGGCTGTTGCCCTTTGTGGGTGGCCCAGGTTGGTGGCCCAGGCTGTTGCCCTTTGTGGGTGGCCCAGGTGGGTGGCCCAGGCTGTTGCCCTTTGTGGGTGGCCCAGGTTGGTGGCCCAGGCTGTTGCCCTTTGTGGGTGGCCTGTGCTGGTGCTTCGTGTTGTTCTCCCTGTGTTGGTGCCTCATGTTGTTTTCCCATGTTGGTGCCTTGTGTTGGTGCCTCGTGTTGGTGTCCTGTGTGGGCTCCCTGTGTTCTTTCCCCCTGTTAGTTCCCCATGTTTGTGCCCCGTGTTGTCTCCCTGTGTGGGTTCCGTGTGTGGGTTCCGTGTGTGGGTTCCGTGTGTGGGTTCCGTGTGTGGGTTCCGTGTGTGGGTTCCGTATGTTGTTTCCCTGTGTTTGTTCCCTGTGTTCATTCTGTGTCTGGGTTCCCTGTGTTGATTCCCTGTGTTGATTCCCTGTGTTGTTTCTCCATGTTTGTTCCCTGTGTTGGTTCCTTGTGTTGGATCCATGAGTTGCTGCCCCGTGTTGGTTCCATGTGTGGGTTCCCTTTGTTTGTTTCCACGTGTTGTTTCCGCGTGTTGTTTCCCTGTGTGGGTTCCGTGTGTGGGTTCCCTGTGTGGGTTTTGTGTGTTGGTTCCCTGTGTTTGTGTCCCATGTTGTTGCCCCTGTGTTTGTTCCCCTGTGTTGTTCCCCTGTGTTGTTCCCCTGTGTTGGTTCCCTGTGTTTGTTCCCCTGTGTTTGTTCCCCTGTGTTTGTTCCCCTGTGTTTGTTCCCCTGTGTTGTTCCCCTGTGTTGGTTCCCTGTGTTGGTTCCCTGTGTTGGTTCCCTGTGTTGGTTCCCTGTGTTGTTCCCCTGTGTTGGTTCCGTGTGTGGGTTCTGTGCGTTGTTTTCCTGTGTTGTTTTCCTGTGTTGTTGCCCCGTGTTAGTTCCCTGTGTTTCTCCCCGTGTTTCTCCCCATGTTATTTCCCTATGTTTCTCCCCATGTTGGCTCCATGTGTTATTTTCCCATATTTCTCCCCATGTTTCCCTGTGTTTCTCCCCATGTTTCCATGTGTTTCTCCCCATATCTCTCCCCATGTTTCTCCATGTGTTGTTTCCCTGTGTTATTCCCTGTGTTTCTCCCCATGCTATTCCCTGTGTTTCTCCCCATGTTATTCCCTGTGTTTCTCCCCATGTTTCCCTGTGTTTCTCCCCGTTTTTTTCATGTATTTCTCCATGTGTTGTCTCCCCGTGTTTCTCTCCGTGTTATTCCCCATGTTTCCATGTTTCTCCCCATATCTCTCCCCATGTTTCTCCATGTGTTGTTTCCCTGTGTTATTCCCTGTGTTTCTCCCCATGTTATTCCCTGTGTTTCTCCCCATGTTTCCGTGTTTCTCCCCGTTTTTTTCATGTATTTCTCCATGTGTTGTCTCCCCGTGTTTCTCTCCGTGTTATTCCCCATGTTTCTCCCCGTGTTTCCCTGTATTTCTCCCCATTTTTCCCACGTATTTTTCCATGTGTTTCTCCCCGTGTTTCCCTGTATTTCTCCCCATTTTTCCCACGTATTTTTCCATGTGTTTCTCCCCGTGTTTCCCTGTATTTCTCCCCATTTTTCCCACGTATTTTTCCATGTGTTTCTGCCCGTGTTCCTCCCCGTGTTCCCGGCCCGGACGCCGCCGCTGTCACGTCCTGAGCACATTTTGCAATCGGGCTCTTTCCCAACCCGGAGCTCCCGGGGAGACTCTGACGGCCCCAGATCTGTGCCCTGGCCCGGGGCAGCCCCCCCGGCGCGGGGTATCTCCAATTCCATCGTGAATTCCTCGGAGCCACGGGCAGGGAAAGGTTCACGGCACCGACAGCGGGAGCTTTTCCTGCTCAGCTCCGAGCAGGAAAACAGGAGGCCCCTCGTGCTGCCCAGAGCTCCCCCTCCAGCAGCGCCAAACCAGCGCTGGGAGCCTCGGGCCCTTTAGTCCCACGTGGAATTTGGGGGGAAATTGGAAATTTGGGGAAGGCGGTCCTGGGGATTTGAGCAGTCGCAGGAATTTGGGTGGCTCACTGGGATCTGGGAGGCATCCCAAGATATTTTGGGTGTCTCAGGGAAGGATTTGGGGGTCCCCAACCCCTCCCACCCAACAGCACTAAACCATCACTGGGAGCCTAGGTCCTTTTTTTCCCACATGGAATTAGGAGGAAAAATTGGGAATTTCAGGCACTCCAGGGGTGGAGGAATTTTGGAGGGGTGTCAAAGGAATTTTTGGGGAGGTCCCAGGGATTTTGGGGTACCTCAGCCTTCCCAAACCCCCTCAGACTCCCCCAGCCAGAAGCACTAAACCATCACCGGGAGCCTCGGTCCCTTTAATCCCACGTGGAATCTGGGGGGAAATTGGGAATTTGGGGAAGGGAGTGCCAGGAATTTGAGAGGTCACAGGAATTTGGGTGGCTCACAGGGATCTGAAGGGGATCCCAAGATATTTTGGGTGTATCAGGGGAGGATTTTGGGGTCACCAGCCCCTCCCAGCGTTTATTCCCAGGTTTATTCCTCGCAATCCTGACAGGACCCGCCCAGGAGAAATTCCGCATCCAACTCAAACTCATTTCGGGAGGAAAAACCCCCCGAACCATCCATCAAATCCCGAGGACGGGAGAAACACCCCGTAAGAATTCCAGGCATTTCCCCGGGCGAGCAGAAAGGGAACTTCCTAACGTCCCCGCGGCTCCTCTGCAGCGGCTCAGACCTGAAAATCAGGACGCCGGGGGTTTTCCAGCTCCTCCTTTTTTCCCTTGCGCGTGATGTTCCCCAGGCCTTTGGGGCAGCGCTCCCCCCGTGCGCCGCCCGGGCGATCACTCCCGGCCTAATTAATTCCCGAGGGAGCACAGGGTTAAACGGCGCTTTGGAGGTGTTTAAAGAGTGGGCTGGGCGATCATTCCCGGACAAAACAATTCCCGAGGAGGTAGAGCGTTCGCGGGATGCTCCGGGGAATTATGGAACCGGGAGCGGGGCCGCTCCGGCGTCGGGAACCGGCAGCGCTCGGGATTAAACGGTGCTTTCGGGGCGTTTAAAAAGCCCCCTGAGAGCTTTAAAGAGCCACGGCGGCCAAGGACGGCGGTGAGAAAAAAAAAAAATCTGTCTTTCGAATTTAGAAAGACGGTAAAAAAACCTGTGAGGTTGCCTAAAACTGTTGCCTAAAAGACCAAGCGGAGAAAAAAAAAAAGAGTCCCGACCAATTTCATGTGGGAGATAAGATAAAGAGATCAGGTCCCTTAATCTCGGGCCTGGGACCCAGGGAACACACCTGACACACGACTCTAGACAGTGGTTCTATGATTTTATAATAAGGTCCATCCAATCCCAATTTGTCCACCCCTGGTTCTGCCCCCTGACATGCCCCTTTGAGAATTGGGGTTGGGGTCTTTGGGACCCCTTCTTTGCAGCACACACAGTTCTTGGAGTTCCTCCAGAGTCCTGGGCTCGAAGGTCGCTGTGTCTGTGTGATATCTTCTGGTCCAGGCCTTGGGTTGTTTTTCTCCTATTCTACCATGACAAGAAGACTAAACACGCTGAGGGAATTCAGAGGGATTGATACAGAATGGGGTAAGAGAGTTGGGGATGTGTAAGTACTGTGTTAAGGGTAAGGGATATAAGACAGCTACGTTAAAATCTACATTCACTACACAGCTGCTTCTAAAATCTACAAAAGCTAAAAAAAACCCCAAAAGCTCTGAGGCATCAGTCCCCCCTTTAGAGATGGACAAAACTCCACCCTGTCCAATCTGTACCATCTGTACTTAACATTGTTCCAGTAAGATGACCAACACCTCCAACACCAACCATACAACAAGCTGTTATGATCTAACACTTTATACAACTAACAGGAATGGCTGTTTTATCCAGGTTCAGATTTGGTAACCATGAGCGAGTTTATCGAAGATATCTCTGTAAACCGAATGAGACACCCTCAGGAATTGCCCAGCGTAGGATTTAAACTCGTTGCCAGATTTCAGCCGAATCCATGTTGCAAATCCAGCACTTGCTTCCATGAAGAACATTGGGTGCATTTTACTAAAGCCAAATGTAAATTTTGGTTCTCAACCTAACCCATAGTTACTGGTGGTATTGGACAATACACACAGAAAAATAGTTCAAACATGATTTTAACAGTTTGGAACAGTTTCTGTTGTTCCACTTGTCTCAGGAACAGAAGCCTTTTTCCCTCTGGGCAGCAAATCCAGGGTTCTTTGCCAACGGCTCTGACCAAAATGGAGATGGTCAGCAGAACCTGAAACAGCTCATGGAATCATAAAATCATGGAATCAGCCAGGTTGGAAGGAACCTCTGAGATCATTGAGTCCAACCCTCGCTCCAACCCCACTCTGCACCTGTTCCAGCCCCTCCATGGCCTTCCTCAACTCAGGGGCCAGAGCTGGACACGGCACTCCAGGGGTGGCCTCGCCAGCTTTGGGTTGGATATTGGGAAGGAATTCTTTCCAGAGAGGGTGCTCAGCCATTGGAATGGGCTGCCCAGGGAGGGGGTGGATTCTCCGTCCCTGGAGGTGTTTAAGGACAGACTGGATGTGGCATCAGTGCCACGGGCTGGGAACCACGGCGGGGTTGGAGCGAGGGTTGGGCTGGATGAGCTCGGAGGTCCCTCCCAACCTGGCTGATTCCATGATTTTGTGATTCCATGATCCTGTGATTCCATGATCCTATGATTCTATGAGCCCAGGCCAACAATCCCTTCCCTGCTCCTGCTGCCACACTGTTCCTGATCCAGGCCAGGATCCATTGGCCCTCTTGGCCACCTGGGCACACTCTGGCTCCTGTTCAGCTTCCTGTCCATCCCCACTCCCAGCTCCCTTCCTGCCTGGCTGCTCTCCAGCCACTCTGGCCCCAGCCCAGGGGGATGGTGTGGCCAAAGTGCAGGACCCGGCACTTGGCCTTGTGGAACCTCATCCCTTGGAATCAGCCCCTGGATCCAGCCTGTCCAGGTCCCTCTGCAGAGCCCTCCTGCCTTCCAGCTGATCAACACCCCCTCAGTTTGGTGTCAGCTGTAATGTGCTGATGGTGGGACTCGATCCCCTCATCTAAATCATTGATAAAAGTGTTAAACAGGACTGGGCCCAGCACTGATCCCTGGTGACTGGATCCAAATGGGATGCAGCTCCATCCCCCTGGGGACACCTCCTGGTGACCAGATCCCAATTGGATGCAGCTCCATCCCCCTGGGGACACCCCTGGTGATCCCAATTGGATGCAGCTCCATCCCCCTGGGGACACCCCTGGTGATCCCAACTGGATGCAGCTCCATCCCCCTGGGGACACCCCTGGTGATCCCAATTGGATGCAGCTCCATCCCCACCACTCTCCGGGCCCAGCCCTCCAGCCAGTTCCCAACCCAGTCCAGAGTGCCCCTATCCAAGCCTTTTCCAGGATTATCTCATGGGAGACGATGTCCCAGGCTGTGCTGAAGTCCATGCAGACACCCCCACACCTTCCCCTCATCCCCAGGAGCGTCCCCAGGTCAGAAAAGGTGCTCAGGGTAGTCAGGCAGGACCTGCCCCTCCTAAACCCAGCCTGGCTGGGTCTGATCCCCTCTGCATCCTGCAGCTGCCGTGGGCCTGCACTTGTGCTTGAGCCTGCTCTGAAATTTTGAGCCTGCTCTGAAATTTTAAGCCTGCTCTGAAACTTTAAGCCTGCTCTGAAACTTTAAGCCTGCTCTGAAATTTTAAGCCTGCTCTTAAATTTAACCCAGACCTGCCGAGCCTCCTCCTGCCCCCAGCCAGCTCCTGCCCCGATGATTCAACGCCTGAGAACAACCCCAAAGTGTCCAGACACACCCGACTGCTCCCAGCTCGTTCATTTTGGGGGGATTTCCTGCAAACCAAAGGAGGAACAAAGGCTTTGGGTCCCCTGGGATCCCCTGCAGAGCCCTTTTATGAGAAATGAAAATATAGTTTTTTATATATGTGCAGGTGCATCGTGAAGTTGTAAAGATATCCAAGTTCCAAAATCTGAACTCGAGTATCGGGGTCTTTTTTTTAGGTTGAAAAAGGGAAATGTGAAAGTTCTTAAAAATTAAAATCTTTCAGGGCCACATGTGAGAATCTCGTGGTCGTGCACAGGGGGGGGAGTGTGTTTCTCTTCTCTCTTCGGGCCAAAAGAACAAAGGAAGATCCCTCATTTTTGGCAGAGGAGGATGCCCAGCAACCGACTGGAAAGAAAGGAAAGCCCCTTTTTGGGGAAAAGAAACCTTTTTAGGCAAAAAAATGAATATATCGAGCTCACCTGGAAAAGGTGGGATTTTGTAAAACTGTAAAAATGTGTGAAATTTAAACCTGAGGGGTCTTTTCTCCCTGAAAACTCAGCGTGAGAAAGGTCCAATGTATTGAATAAATCCCTCCCTTTTGTTTCCTGAGTTTTTGCCGTTTTTTCAAATTCCAGGGAGGAACTTTTCTCACGCTTTGCCGCCCATTTCGGGTCCAACCCCGGGCAGGAGGGTGGGGTGTGATTTAGGACCCGGTGTCCCGTGAATCAGCACTTCCCACCCCTCGTTTTCCTCGTGGCTGGAGGTGTTTTTTGGGGCCTCCTCCCTCCCCACACCCCGACCCGGGGGAGGGGATTTTCTTCCCGTTGCGTCAGCGAGTCCCGGAGGGGCAGAATGGGCAGGGAAGGGAAGGAAAGAACCTTCTCGGGTCGCCGCTTCCCGCTGGATCCTCCTCCCCCGCCGGGGGCATCGCCAGGGGCGCGGGTTCGGCCGCGGGACTTTTTTATTTGTGGGGTTTTTTTTTCGGTTGCTTTTGCTCTGCCGGGTTCGAGGAGCACAGGGAGGGGCCGTTCCAGAACGATGCTCTTCTTCTTCCCCTCCTCTGAGTTCCCACCAGGTATTTTGGGCAGCTCCCAAAGCGCTCAGGGATTATTTCTCTGCCTCTTTTTTCCGCACTTTGTGGGTTTAGTTTGGTTTTGTTTTATTTTTTTAAGGCAGGGAACAGAATGTGAAGCCGTGGGGTCAAGGCCGTGTGGCCCTGCCCAAAATCCGGCTCAGGATGTTTTTACCCAGTGGTGGATCCCTATTTCCAGTGAATTTATGACTTTATTCATCCCCATTTTGAGTGAATTTATGACGTTATTTATCCCCATTTGGGGCGAATCGATGGATTTATTCAACTCCATTTAGGGCGAATTTATGAATTTATTTATCCCCATTTCACGTGAATTTATGAATTTATTTGTCTTCATTTCATGTGAACCTATGAATTTATTTATCCCCGTTTCGGGCAAATTTATGAATTTATTTATGGGCCAATTTATGAATTTATTTATCCCCATTTAGGGTGAATTTATGAATTTATTCCTTGGTGGTCCTACTGCTCCCTAGGCCCCCCTGACCTGTTCCTCTTAGTACCCCTTGGTGGTCCTTCCTTCTCCCTGTCCCCCCCAGGTGGTCCCTCCTGTCCCCTCTCCCCCGTTCCTGAAGGGATACGGGTTCTGGGTGCTCTCGGGAGATTTTGGGGACACCCCTGGGAGCTCTTGGGAGGTTTTGGGGGCACCTCTGGGTGGTCTCAGGTGGGTTTGGGGGCACCTCTGGGTGCTCTGAGTACCCTCAGCCTCTCGGGGCACCAGCACCAGCTCTACGGGTTCGTACTGGGACCCAGCTCTGGGCCCTGGGAGCACTGGGAATGCTGGGAGCACTGGGAGCACTGGGAGCGCTGGGAGAGCTGGGAGCTCTGGGAGCGCTGGGGGAGCACTGGGAGCACTGGGAGCATTGGGAGCGCTGGGAGCGCTGGGAGCGCTGGGGGAGCGCTGGGAGCGCTGGGAGCGCTGGGAGCGCTGGTTTGCGGTGCTTTGGCTCAGGTTTCGCCCCCTCCACCCTCCGCCCCCTGATCAGGGTCAGGACGGGCCTTTAATGACCCCTTTGGTTAATGGTTTATTCGGGTTAACGGTCGATTTCTAAACGGCCCTTTTGGCTCCGAGCATGGGAAAACCATCGCGTTTATTTTTCCTCCATTCTTGATCTTTCTTTGGCTCTTTTTTTCCTCTTTCTCCCTTTTTCTTCCCTTTGTTCCTTCCCGCTCAGAATTCCACGGAAACCTCACCCCCTTGTGGGAAAAATTCCCGCCTCGCGAGCGAGGCAAAAAATCCTCATTGGAGTCCGGAGGTTTTGATTCCGCCCTCTCGATCCTCGCAGCCCGCGGCAGGCTCGAGGACGATTAAACAGCTCTTAACTCTGGGGAAAAAACCCCAAACCCTTATTCAGGCTCTTTTTTTGGCTGTTTGGCTGTTTTAATTCCCCCTCTCGATCATCGCGGCCCTTGGCGGGCTCGGGGATGATTAAATAGCCCTTAACTCTGGGGAAAAAACCCCAAACCCTTATTCGGGTTCTTTTTTTGGCTGCTTGCAGAGGTTTTAATTCCATCCTCTCCATCATCGCGGCCCTTGTCGGGCTCGGGGATGATTAAACGACCCTTAACTCTGAGGAAAAAAAATGCCAACCCCAAATTCGGGCTCTTTTTTTGGCTGTTTGACTGTTTTAATTTCCCCCTCTCGATCATCGCAGCCCTCGGCGGGCTCGGGGATGATTAAACAGCCCTTAACTCTGGGGAAAAAAAATGCCAAACCCCTATTCGGGCTCTTTTGAGGTTTTAATTTCCCCCTCTCGATCAACGCAGCCCTTGGCCGGCTCGGGGATGATTAAACAGCTCTTAACTCTGGGGAAAAAACAAACAAACCAACCAACCCTATTCGGGCTCTTTTGAGGTTTTAATTTCGCCCTCTCGATCAACGCAGCCCTTGGCGGGCTCGGGGATGATTAAACAGCTCTTAACTCCGGGAAAACAAACCCCAAACCCTTATTCGGGCTCTTTTTTGGCTGCTTGCAGAGGTTTTAGTTCCCTCCTCTCCATCCTCGCAGCCCTCGGTCGGCTCGGTGATGATTAAACGACCCTTAAATCTGGGAAAAAAACCCCAAACCCTATTCGGGCTCTTTTGAGGTTTTAATTTCCCCCTCTCGATCCTCGCAGCCCTCGGTGGGCTCGGGGATGATTAAACAGCTCTTAACTCTGGTGGAAAAAAAAAACAAACCCTCTTCAGGCTCTTTGTTTTTAGCTGTTTGCGGTGGCTTTTAAGCCCGGCATCAATCAGCGGCAGCGGCTGATGAAACCCGATGGGGCCATAAATCACCCCCCGCTCTGCTCTCAAATGCCCAATTAATCCCGGGCGTGGCGGGTAATTAGATGACAAATTGCGCCTCCAGATTCACTCGCTCGGCCGGAGCCGAAGCCGCCCGTGTTTGTTCAGCCGCCCGTGGCCTTCCTGCGGCTCTGGCTCCTCCCTCCCCTTGGGATCGGGGAATGAGGGACTCGGGACCCTTTGGATCCTTCCCCTGGAGACGGGGAGTTTGTGTGGGTGCGTTTGTGGCTCCCCTGGATTGTCTGAGGCCTCCTTTTCCCGAAATTGGGAATGTTCGGGTTCGGAGAAACCTCTGGGATCATCAACCCACCTCCCTGGTCACCAACTGTGTCCCCAAGGGCCACATCCATGTTTTTTGGACACTTCCAGGGATGGGGAATCCACCATGGGCTGGACAACCCTTTCCATTGAGGAATTTCGCCCAGTATCCAACGGAACCTCCCCTGGAATGGTTCAGGTTGGGAGAAACCTCTGGGATCATCAACCTACCTCTGTGGTCACCACCGGCTGTGTCCCCAAGGGCCACATCCATGTTTTTTGGACACTTCCAGGGGTGGGGACACCACCATGGCCCTGGAAAACTCGTGCCAGAGTTGAACAACCCTCTATATTGGGGAATTTCCCCCAGTGTCCATCTAAAGCCCCCCTGGAATGGTTCAGGTTGGGAGAAACCTCCGGGACCATCAACCCACCTCCCTGGTCACCGACTGTGTCCCCAAGGGCCACATCCACACTTTTTTTGGACACTTCCAGGGCTGGGGACTCCCCCACCTCCCTGGGCAGCCCCTTCCAAGGCCTGACCCCCCTTTCCATGAGGAAATTCCTGCTGGTGTCCAACCTGACCCTCCCCTGGCACAGCTGGAGGCCGTTCCCTCTCCTCCTGTCCCTTGTTCCCTGGGAGCAGAGCCCGACCCCCCCCAGCTCCAACCTCCTTCCAGGGAATTCCAGAGCCAGAAGGTCCCCCCTGAGCCTCCTTTTCTCAAGGCTGAGCCCCCCCAGCTCCCTCAGTTCTCCAGCTCCTTCTCCTGGTGCTCCAGCCCCTTCCCCAGCTCCGGACACGCTCCAGCCCCTCCATGCCCTTCTTGTCCTGAGTGACCCCAACCTGACCCCAGAAATTGGGGTGTGGCCTCACCAGGGCCCAGCACGGGTGAGGAATTGGGGCAGAATTTACCCAGACCAGCCTCGAGCCTTGGGTGGGAGGATCTGAGCCCCTCCAGGCCCTGGCAGGAGGATTTGAGTCCCCCCAGGTCAGAACAGGGGAATTTGAGTCCCCCCAGGTCAGAACAGGGGATTTGAGTCCTCCCAGGTCAGAACAGGGGGATTTGAGTCCCCCCAGGCCAGAACAGGGGGATTTGAGTCCCCCCCAGGTCAGAACAGGGGAATTTGAGTCCCCCCAGGTCAGAACAGGGGAATTTGAGTCCCCCCAGATCAGAACAGGGGGATTTGAGCCCCCCTAATTTGGGAAAGGAGGATTTGAGTCCCCCCAGGTCCTGGCAGAAGGATCTGAGCCCTCCCAGGTCCTGGCAGGAGTTGCCTCCAGACCTGCATCTCCTGTGCCCAGGTAGAAACATTCCCCCCCCTCCCTCCCCCCCCAGGTCCTGCGGCCACTTGAGCTTAATTTTGAGCCTGGAACGGGTCCTAAACAGCAAAGCCCGACTCGGGCAGGCGGGGATTAATTCCCGGTGGGTTTGGATCCCGTGGGATTTGAGCTCCTCCGGGATCGTGCCCGGCCGGGGGCAGCTCTTCCCTGTTCCCTGTTCCCTGTGCTGGGATCAACACTGGGATTAACAAAGTCCGGGAGGTTCGGGGTGGCCCCTGCCACAGAGGTGTCTCTTCCCAGGCGTTTCCATGGAAAACCGCGTGGATTTAGGGGCTGGAAGGGGCAGGAGGGATGATTAAAACCCTGGTCCAGGCTCTGCTTCCCGCAGCTCCCGCACCCGGGCAGAAACATCCCCCCCACACCAGTCCTGGCTTCCACGTTTGACCACTTTGGGTTTAATTTTGAGCCTGGAACTGGGACTAAACAGTGGCGCCCGAGCCGGGCAGGCGGGGATTAATTCCCAGTGGGTTTGGATCCCGTGGGATTTGAGCTCCTCCGGGATCGCGCCCGGCCGGGGGCGGCTCTTCCCCGTTCCCTGTTCCCTGTTCCCTGTTCCCTGCTCCGGGATCGACACTCGCACCGTCACCCCGCCGAAGGTCTGGCACGCGGAGGTGTCTCTTCCCAGGCGTTTCCATGGAAAACCCGGCGGATCTGAGGGCCGGGAGGGGCAGGGGGGGGATGAGTAAACCCGGGCCCGGGCTCTGCTTCCTCTCAGAGTTGAGCTCTGCTTAATTCACCTCAAAATTTCGCCTCAAAATCCAACCAAAACCTGGCGCGAATCCAAGGCAAAGACACGGAGAGCGGGCACGAATCCAAGGAAAAGACACTGAGAGCGGGCACGAATCCAAGGAAAAGACACGGAGAGCGGGCACGAATCCAAGGAAAAGACACTGAGAGCGGGCACGAATCCAAGGAAAAGACACGGAGAGCGGGCACGAATCCAAGGAAAAGCCTTGGCTGATGTCAGCGGGGCGCTGGGTGTGTGTTTGTCTGTTTGCTCAGCCCAGCGGGGCGGATAAATCGCTTTATCGGCCGATTAACCGTTCCCGCCGGGCCCCCCTTGGCCGAACGCGGAGATTTTTGTGCTCGCAGAGAGAAGGAACCAACCCCCGCCAGGGATTTTCCTCCCCCCGCTCCCTCGGGAGGCGATCAAAGGTTCCCAATTCCCACCGACTCTGATCTCCCCGGGGGGCTCCGGGGGAGGGAACGAGGGAGAAGGAGCTGGAAAAATAAGGAATTCTTAAAAAAAAAAAAGGGTGGGAAAAGGGCTCGTTGCCTTTGGTTGCTCGGCAGGAACTCAACGCACTGTCCCTGAATAAACACGGGACAGGGAACGAGGGAAAAAACCCCTCTGAGAAAGTGGAAAGACTCGTCGGGGAAGAGGAATTGATTTTTTTAAATTTTTTTTTTGGTTGTTTTCCTTGGTGGCTTTTTAAAAAAAAAAAAATCAAGACTTATTTAAAAAAAGCAATAAAAAATCATAAAATAAAAAAATAATAAAATAAAAAATAAAAATAATTTAAAAACACTAATAAAAGAATAATGAAAACAAAAAATTATAATAAAAATAATAAAATTAAAAATAATCAAAAATTATTTTCAAAAAACCATAATAAAATAATAATAAAAACAATAAAATAAGAAATCAAAAAATTATTTTAAATACCATAATAAAATAATAATAATAAAATAAAATAATAATAAAAATAATAAAATAAAAAGAATCAAAAATTATTTTAAAAACCCAGAAGAAAATAATAATAAAATAATAAAATCATAATAAAAATAATAAAATTTGAAAAGTAAAAAAACTATTTCAGAAACCATAATAAAATAATGATAACAATAAAAATAGTGATAAAAATAATAAAGTAAAAATAATAAAAAATTATTTTAAAAACCCATAAGAAAAATTAATAAAATAATAAAAATAATAATAAAAATAATAAAAAATCAAAAATTATTTCAAAACCCATAATAAAATAACGCTAAAATAGTAATAAAAATAATAAAATAAAAAATAATTAAAAATTATTTTAAAAACATAATAAAACTATAACAAAAATATTAAAATCGTAATAAAAATAATAAAATAAAAATAATCAAAAAATAATATTAAAAAAAGGGCTGATCGTGCAGGACATTTGAAGCTTGTTTGTTTTCATTCCCCCCCCTTTTTATTTTATTTAATCCGGGTTGCACAAGAGGGTTTTGTGTCCCCTGGCAGCTGCTCCCGGAGCAGAATTAATCCTGGGCCAGGATTGACGAGGAGCCGGATCCAGGAGGGCTCTGCCAGGGCTTCGTTTGCTTTGGCCGCTGCTCGGGGCTGGTTCCACCGGGATTTCTCCGGGATGGAGCCGATCCCAGACCCCGGGAGCAGCTGGGAAAGTCCTCGAGGGCTCGTCCTCCCTCCTCCTGCTGCTCCTTGGAGCTGGGAGAGCTCCTGTTTGGGATAAACCAGCCCCAAATCCTGATCCAAGAGCTTGGAGAGCTCCTGTTTGGGATAAACCAGCCCCAAATCCTGATCCAAGAGCTTCGAGAGCTCCTGTTTGGGATAAACCAGCCCCAAATCCTGATCCAAGAGCTTGGAGAGCTCCTGTTCGGGATAAACCAGCCCCAAATCCCGGGTGTGGGAGCTGGGCCGGCTCGGAGGGCTCCGCCCCGGGGCTGTGGTTTAACTAAGCCGGGTTTAACTAAACCGGGTTTAACTAAACCGGGTTTAACTAAACCGGGTTTAATCCCCTCCTCGCTCCCTGGGAAACGCTCCCGGCTCCGGGTCCGACCTTTCCCAACAAAACCTCTTTGTCCGGAGCCGGGGAAAAACCGGGAAGCGGCCGCTGGATCCTGGGAAGGGGGAGGGAAAGAGGAGCCCGGGCAGCGGGAATGGCCCCGATCCCGCTGGGAATTCCCACATTCCAGGGAAACCCCGTGTGCCGGGGGGGGTGGGGTGGTGGCACAGGGACCCCTCCTGCTCCCACCCTGGGGCAGCTGCCCGGAACCCCCAAATTCCCGGGATTTCCAGAGGCGTTTGGAGCTGGGGGAGGTGGGAATTAATACAATTGAATTGGGATTTATTAAAAAAGGGAGGTTTTTGGGGGCTGCAGGAGTTGGGAATTATGAAAATTGAATTGGGATTTATTAAAAAGGAGGTTTTGGGGGGGGCTGGAGGAGTTGGGAATAAATAAAATTGAATTGGGATTTATTAAAAAAGGAGTTTTTGGGGGGGTCTGGAGGAGTTGGAAATTATCAAAGTTGAGTTGGGGTTTATTAAAATGGAGTTCAGGTTTGTTAAAGAGGCACTTTCGGGGCTGCAGGAATTGGGAATTATGAAAATCGAATTGGGATTTATTAAAAAAGGAGGTTTTGGGGGTCTGCAGAAGTTGGGAATTATCAAAGTTGATTTCAGGTTTATTAAAGAGGCATTTTGGGGCTGCAGGAGTTGGAAATCAATAAAATTGAATTTGAATTTATTAAAAAAGGAGGGTTTTGGGGGGCTGGAGGAGTTGGGAATTATCAAAGTTGAGTTGGGGCTTATTAAAAAAGGAGTTTTTTGGGGGGGTCTGGAGGAGTTGGGAATGAATAAAATTGATTTGGGATTTACTAAAAAAGGAGGTTTTTGGGGGGTTGGAGGAACTGGGAATTATAAACGTTGAGTTGGGAATTATCAAAGTTGAATTCAGGTTTATTAAAGAGGCATTTTGGGGCTGCAGGAGTTGGGACCTGACTTTAATAAGTCCCAGCTCAACTTTAATGAGTTGGGGGTGATTAAAGGTGAGTTGGAATCATTGAAGAGACGTTTGGGGGCTGCGGGAGTTGGGAACGATCGAAGCTGAGTCGGATTTATTAAAGAGGCATTTTTTCGGGGGGGGGGCTGTAGGAATTGGGAATTGTTAAAGTTGAGTTGGGAGGTGTTGAAGTTGGGTTGGAGCTTCTTAAAGTTGAGCTGGAGTTTATTGAAGAGGCAATTTTGGGGGCTGTAGGAGTTTTTATCCTCCCCAGCATTCCTGTTTTCCCATCCCAAACCCCTTCCTGCTCCCCCCTCTCTAATTCTTGAACCCCTTTATCACCCACTGGAGCCCCTTTATCCTCCCCAGGATTCCTGTTTTCCCCCCCAAACCACCCCCTGCTCCCCCCTTCTAACTCTTGAACCCCTTTATCCTCCCCAGGATTCCTGTTTTCCCCCCCAAACCACCCCCTGCTCCCCCCTTCTAACTCTTGAACCCCTTTATCCTGCCCAGGATTCCTGTTTTCCCCTCCAAACCCTCTCTGCTCCTCCTTTCTAACTCTTGAACCCCTTTATCCTGCCCAGGATTCCTGTTTCCCCCCCCCCAAACCACCCCCTGCTCCCCCTCTCCATCACTGGAGCCCCTTTATCCTCCCCAGGATTCCCGTTTTCCCCTCCCAAGCCCCAGGGGCCGCAGGATTTGGGCTCTGAGCCCTCGCCCCGGCCCTTTGGGATGAGAGTTTACACCCAGCTTATCCCACTTTCCCTCCCAAAATCCGCCCCCCCCGCCCCCCCCCAGCGCTTTCACACACCCGTGGACGGTTGTTGTTTTTTTTTCTTTTAAAGCCTCCTTTATTGGCAATAAATAAAGAACTCTGTTTATTTACAAAGATCTCCCTGCGGGATCCTAACAAAAATCCTGAATAAATAGGACAGACCCCGGCACCAGGAAAGGGGGAAAGAGCAGCTACGAGCAGGGGGGTCCCTTTGGGGGACCCCCAAAAAAGGTATTCCCACCCCCGGGGCCGGCGCTGAGACCCAGGGGGAGCCCAAAGGAGCGGCCTCAGCCCCGGGGAGGGGGAGATGGAGCCGAGGGGGGGGTTAAACCCGGCTGGGGGGGGGGTTAAACCCGGTTTAGGGGATGGTTAAACCCGGCTTAGGGGATGGTTAAACCCAGCTTAGGGGCTTCCCCGGGCTCGCGGCCAATGCTGGGCTCTGCTGGGGGGGCTGGAAGGGGGTCTATGGAGCCAAGGTGGGGGTTAAGCCCGGCTTAGGAGCTGCCCCGGGCTCGGTGATCGGTGCTGGGCTGTGCTGGGGGGCTGGAGGGGGGTCTATGGAGCCGAGGGGGTGGGGTTTAAACCCGGCTGAGAGGGTAGTTAAGCCCAGCTTAGGGGCTGCCCCGGGCTCGAGGGTCAGTGCTGGGCTGTGCTGGGGGGGCTGGTGGGGGTCTACGCTCACACTCGTGCGGGAAGGGGGGTATTTACACCCCCCGCCTGCCTTAGGCCCGGCCTTGGGCTTAAGGAGACGCGGGTTTAAGGTTGTGCTGCGGCCGTGGCTGGCGGGAAGCTGTGGCTCAAAGCCGTGGGTGTGGCAGGAGGGGCCGGCCGAGCTCCGAGGGGTTTTCCAGCCCTCCCCCGGCACTGCCGACCCCCCCCCGGGCCCCCCGGGATTCCTAAGGCGGGGTGAGCTCCATGGATTTCTTGCGCTCCTCCCGCTGCTCCTCCCAGTCGTCCTCGGGCTCGTAGGTGCCCCTGAGGATGGCCAGGCGGTCGGACAGGGCCATGCAGTACGGCACCAGCACGTAGAAATACAGCAGCGACGCCAGGCTCGCCCCCAGGATCGGGCCCACCCAGAACACCTGCGGGGACGGCACCGGTCACACTGGAATGGGGACGGAACGGGAGAGATGGGATGGGAATGGAACTGGGGAGATGGGAGAGGAACCCGGCACCGGTCACACCGGAATGGGGACGGAACGGGAGAGATGGAACCGGGACAGGGGAGATGGGAATGGGAATGGAACTGGGACAGGGGAGAGGGGAATGGAACTGGGACAGGGGAGATGGGAATGGAACTGGGACAGGGGAGACGGGAACGGGAATGGGACAGGGGAGATGGGAATGGGAATGGAACTGGGACAGGGGAGATGGGAATGGGAATGGAACCGGGACAAGGAAGAGGGGAATGGAACTGTGACAGGGGAGACGGGAATGGGAATGGAACCGGGACAGGGGAGATGGGAATGGAACTGGGACAGGGGAGATGGGAATGGAACTGGGACAGGGGAGATGGGAATGGAACTGGGACAGGGGAGATGGGAATGGGAATGGAACCAGGGGAGATGGGAATGGGAATGGAATGGGAGAGATGGAGCTGGGACAGGGGAGATGGGAATGGGAATGGAACCGGGACAGGGGAGATGGGAATGGAACCGGGACAGGTGAGATGGGATGGGAATGTAACCGGGAGAGAGGAGAGATGGAACCAGGACAGGTGAGATGGGATGGGAGAGGAACAGGAGAGATGGGAGAGGAACCAGGGCAGGTTGAGAGAAGATTTTGAAGAGCAGCAAGGACAGGTGAGCCAGGTCTGGGAGAGCAGCAGGAGAGACGAGAGCAGGTCTGGGAGAGCAGCAGGAGAGATGAGAGCAGGTCTCGAGGGCAGAGAAGGCCAGGGTGAGAAAGGTCTGGGAGAGAAGCAAGGACAAGTCAGAGTAGGTCTGGGAGAGCAGAAGAGGCCAAGGTGAGACAGGGCTGGGAGAGGATCAAGGACAGGGTGAGAGATTTTGGAGAGCAGCAGGAGAGACAAGAGCAGGTCTGGGAGAGGAACCAGGATGGGGTGAGAAAGGTTTGGGAGAGCAGCAGGGACAGGTCAGAGCAGGTCTGGGAGAGGAACGAGGATGAGGTGAGAAAGGTCTGGGAGAGCAGCAGGGACAGGTCAGAGCGGGTCTGGGAGGTGAGTGCCCCGGGTCCAGCCTTTGCACCATCCCCCTCCCTGCTCCTCACCTCCCACCCCTCAGGGAGGGACAAAACCCCATCCCAGGAGGGACAAACCCCCATCCCGGGAGGGACAAACCCCCTTGCTCTGCAAGGCTGGGTCTGAGAGGAAAGCCCAGGTTGGGCTTCTCTAGGGGCTTCCCACCCCTCTGAGGGTGTTCAGGGAGCAGCAGGGACCATTCCCAGCCCTGAGAGTGTCCAAGGGCAGGTTGGGCAGCGCTTGGAGCAGCCCGGGATGGTGAGAGGTGTCCCTGCCCATGGAAAGGGGGATGGGATGAGTGTGTGTGAGCCTGGAGAGGAGAAGGATCCAGGGAGACCTTCCAGGGCCTGAAGGGGCTCCAGGAGAGCTGGAGAGGGACTGGAGACAAGGGCTGGAGGGACAGACACAGGGAATGGCTTCCCAGTGGGAAAGGGGGGATTTAGGGGGGATTTTGGGAAGGAATTCCTGGCTGGGAGGGTGGGGAGGCCCTGGGATGGGTTTCCCAGAGAAGCTATGGCTGCCCCTGGATCCCTGGAAGTGTCCCTGGACAGGTTGGATTCCCTGGGATGGTGGGAAGTGTCTTTGCCCGTGGGACACCTTCCTGAGAACCACCGAAGTTCCCACTTCCCAGCTGGGAACAATCACTCAAAACTTGTTTTGGGAGAAGAAAAGTTTCAGCCACGTCCAAACAGTAAAAATCAGTTTGATGTCAGGAGGATGCAGCATTTTAAGCAAAGGCATCCATTTAAAATTCGGGAATCCTCAAAGGAATTTTGTTTTGCTCGGTTCAAACTGACACAGTATCTAAATAGTCATTCTTTATAAAGATAAAAATACTTTTTATAAAGATAAAATTATATTATTATATATATTATATATATTATATATTATAATATATATCATATTATATATCATATATTATATATTATGTATATTTATGTATTATATATAAAAATGAATATAATATATAACATCTTATATATAAAATATTATATATTACATAATATTTAAAAATTATAATATTATGTATTATATATAATAACATATAATACATAATATTATAATATATAAAAATATATTATATATTATAATGTATAAAATATATAAATTATAATATTATACATAATATTATTATATTATTATGAAGCTAAAATATTTTTATATAAAGATAAAAAAATGACTATTCATTCTCACTTGAAAACAAACAGTCTTTTTATAAAGATTTCTTTTTTAACAAAGATAAACCCCCTCGACATCAAACTGAAAGATTTTATTGGGCTCGAAAATCATCCCTGATTTTACGGCTTCTGATTTTCCTGCTTTCCACTTTTTAAAGCTGCCCGAACCGGGGGGGGGGGGGGGGCGTTGGACACCCTGGAGGATTTTAAGGTCCCTCCATCCCAACCCATTCCAGGATTCCATGGGATGTTAATCCCTGTCCCCCTCCGTTAATCCCTGTCCCCCTCCGGGCCACGGGGCAATTGTTCCCGACGCCTCCGGGGCACCGCTTGCCTCCTTCTCCAGCACTGTTTGAGCCCTTTTTTGCCCTGTTTGATCCCCTTTTTACTGTTTGATCCCTTTGTTGCCCGTTTGATCCCTTTTTTGCCCTGTTTTACCCCTTTTTCGCGCTCTGTGCCCCCTCCGAACTCACCCAGTGCGCGGGGCTGAACCTCCTGGTGACCACGGCGGGGCCGAAGGAGCGGGCGGGGTTCATGGAGCAGCCGGTGAAGTAAATCTGGGGGAGCCAAAACACCACCGAGGTGCAACCAGGGCCAAACCTCCGGGGTCAGGGGCTGGAACGGCCCCGGGGCTGCCTCTGACCCCCCCCAGCCCAGCCAGGAGCAGCCCCGGGTTGTCTCTGCCATGGGAGCCCCTTTATCCTGCCCAGGATTCCTGTTTTCCCCCCGAAATCACCCCCCACTCCCCCTCTCTAACTCTTGAGCCCCTTTATCCTCCCTAGGATTCCTGTTTTCCCCTCGAAACCCCCTCCTGTTCCCCCCATTCCATCACTGGAGCCCCTTTATCCTCCCCAGAAATCCTGTTTTCCCCCCCAAACCCTCTCTGCTCCCCCCTTCTAACTCTTGAGCCCCTTTATCCTTCCCAGGATTCCCATTTTCGCATCCCAACCCTCCCCTGCTCCCCCACTCCATCACTGGAGCCCCTTTATCATCTCCTGAAGTCCCTTTATCCTCCCCAAGATTCCTGTTTCCACCCCCAAATCACCCCCTACTCCCCCTCTCTAACTCTTGAGCCCCTTTATCCTCCACTGGAGCCCCTTTATCCTCCCCAGGATTCCTGTTTTCACCCCCAAATCACCTCCTGCTCCCCCCTCTCTGATTCTTGAACCCCTTTATCACCCCCTGGAGCCCCTTTATCCTCTCCAGGATTCCTGTTTCCCACCCCAAACCGTCTCTGCTCCCCCACTCCATCACTGGAGCCCCTTTATCCTCCACTGGAGCCCCTTTATCCTCCCCAAGATTCCTGTTTCCACCCCCAAACCACCCCCTGCTCCTCCCCTCTAACTCCTGAGCCCCTTTATCCTCCCCAGAATTCCCATTTTCCCCCCAGACCACCCCCTGCTCCTCCCCTCTAGCTCTCGAGCCCCTTTATCCACCCCAGGATTCCCATTTCCCCCCCAGGGTGGAAGGTGGGGTATTTTTTGGACCCTCCCCGTTCCCCGCACACCGACCCCCACGAGGTGCCCCACGGTGACCGAGAGGCCGATGGAGAGCGCGGGGGAGCCGCTGCCGCTGCGCCGGTTGTCGGTGGAGGCGAAGATGCAGGCGGCGAGCTGGAAGGTCAGGATCATCTCCACCACCAGCGCCTGCCCCGGCGTCGTGTTGTTGTTGAGCTGCCGAGGAGAGAGCGGGATAATGAGATAACGAGATAACGAGGTGATAACTCCCCTCCCCGGGCTCTCCTGGGCACTCGGCTGGAGGGGGATGTTGGATGAGAAGCCCCCTCAGGGTCCCCTGTGCCCACCCCCGGCCCCGCTCGGGGTCACGGCCCCTCCTCTGGAAGGAAGGGAATGATCCTCCTCCCTCTGTAAGGCTCCAAAATCCGGCTCTCCCCCGAGCCCTGGGCTCTCCACAGCTCTCTCCACTTCCCTGTCTCCGCGTTCCCACCAAATCCCTTTTTCCTGCATTTTCTCCCCCTTTGATCCTTGTGATTTTTCTCGTCCCGACTTCTCCCCCCCCCGTTTGTGGAGCTCCTTCCCCAGAGGATGAGGAGCAGCCGGTGTGGGAGGGAGGGAGAGGGTTGGGGTGGAGGGAGAGGGTTGGGGTGGAGGGGAATGTTGGATGAGAAGCCCCCCCAGGGTCCGCTGTGCCCACCCCCGGCCCCGCTCGGGGTCACGGCTGCTCCTCTGGAAGGAAGGGAATGATCCTTCTCCCTCTGTAAGGCTCCAAAATCCGGCTCTGCCCCGAGCCCCTCCCTGCCCTGGGCTCTCCACATCTCCCTCCGTCTCCTTGTCTCCTCAACATTCAGCGTTTTCCCACCAAATCCCTTTTTCCTGCATTTTCTCCCCCTTTGATCCTTGTGATTTTTCTCGTCCCGACTTCTCCCCTCCGGTTTGTGGAGCACCTTCCCCGGAGGACGAGGAGCAGCCGGTGTGGGAGGGAGGGAGAGGGTTGGGGTGGAGGGAGAGGGTTGGGGTGGAGGGGAAGGGTTGGGATGGAGGGAGAGGGTTGGGATGGAGAACAAGGGTTGGGATGGAGGGAGAGGGTTGGGATGGAGAACGAGGGTTGGGATGGAGGATGAGGGTTGGGATGGAGGGGAAGGGTTGGGATGGAGAACAAGGGTTAGAATGGAGAGTGAGGGCTGGGATGGAGGATGAGGGCTGGGATGAAGGTCCCAGGGGCTGTTTTTGCCCCGGTGCCTCTGCACAAACCCCTGGGACCGTCACGGGAAGGACAAAGGGACCCAACCCATCCCTGCTGGGTTTTCAGCCCCATCTGGCCGGTCCGGGACACAGAGTACGTGGCACACGTGGCACACGATGCCAGGGGGTGGCACACGTGGCACACGATGCCAGGGGGTGGCACACGATGCCAGGAGGTGCCTCCTCCCTCGGCCCCGTGCCCGTGCCGCTCCCAGGGCTCCGGACCCGGCCGGGGTTGGAGCGGCAGCTCCCCCGCTCCCATTCCCGGTGTTTTCCCAGCGCTGCCCCGGGGCGGCTGGAGAGCTGTTCCTCAGCCCTGCTCCTGCCAGGGGGTCCTGCTGCCTCCCCTCCTCCCCTCTCGACACCCTCCCGCTCATCCTTCTCCCCCAGTTCCCTCCCCCCTCTCCGTTCCCAGCTCCCCCGGTGGGACTGGGCTCCCCCTGCCCATACTGGTCGGACTGGGCTCTGCTCCCTCCCTCCCCCCCCGCCCTGGCACGGCTCCGATCCCGGCGCTAATCCCCGGGAAGGGGAGGCTGCGCTCCCGAACGTCTCAATGCGGGCGGTGACTCACGCGGGCCCTCGGGGCCGAGGAAGCGCTTGTTAAAGGAGGTGCAGAAACATCCACTCATCGCCCGCTCCATAAAGCTGTCACGGCACTGCCCTGCTCCCCACAGCTGGGATGGCACTACCCTGCTCCCCAAACCCGGCCACAGAGCTGGGATGGCACTGCCCTGCTCCCCCAGCACTGCTCCATAAAGCTGGGATGGCACTGCCCTGCTCCCCCATCCTGCTCCCCAAAGCTGGCATGGCACTGCCCTGCTGTCCTGGCACTGCCCTGCTCCCCCATCCTGCTTCCCAAAGCTGGCATGGCACTGCCCTGCTGTCCTGGCACTGCCCTGCTCCCCAAACCTGGCCATAGAGCTGTCAGGGCACTGCCCTGCTTCCCACAGCTGGAATGGCACTGCCCTGCTTCCCCATCCTGCTCCATAAAGCTGGGATGGCTCTGCCCTGCTGGGATGGCACTGCCCTGCTCCCCCAG
The DNA here is from genome assembly GCF_009829145.1 of Chiroxiphia lanceolata. Classification (NCBI taxonomy): domain Eukaryota; kingdom Metazoa; phylum Chordata; class Aves; order Passeriformes; family Pipridae; genus Chiroxiphia; species Chiroxiphia lanceolata. The sequence continues at coordinate 203,849 of NC_045666.1, forward strand.
CCCTGCTCCCCACGGATTGGGCTCCTCTCCTGGGGCTGGAGGAGCTTTCCTGGGAATGGAGGAGCTTTCTCAGAGCTGGAGAATCTTTCTCAGGGCTGGAGGAGCTTTCCCAGGGCTGGAGGAACTCCCACATCTGGACGAGTTTTCCTATGGCTGGAAGAGCTTTCCCGGAGCTGGAGGAGCTCCCAAAGCTGGAGGAGCTTTCCCAGAGCTGGAGGAGCTTTCCCAGAGCCAGAAGAGCTCCCAGTACCCTCAACTTACAGGGAGCCCTCGACCCTCCAAGGGAAAACCGACCCCCCGGAGCCGCTCCCGGGGCCACCGAGGGCTCGGGAGGAGGAGGAGGAGGAGGAGGAGGAGGAGGAGGAGGAGGGAGGGTGGAGGAGGAGGCCGAGGAGCACGGGCGGGCACTCACGGCGTTGACGGCCAGGTTGCCGCGGGTGTTGGCTGGGGTGACGCCGTAGAGGATCCCGGCGCCGGCGATGGCCCCGACCAGCTGGGCCAGCACGTAGAGGAGGGCGCGTGGGAAGGAGATCTGGTTGCCCACGAGGAAGGCGATGGTGACGGCCGGGTTGATGTGGGCGCCGCTGATGTGGCCGAAGGCCTGCACCAGGGAGCCGATGGCGAGGCCGAAGGCCAGCGCGATCTGCAGGATGGAGGGCAGCGCCGAGGGCCACTTGAGCGCCGAGCCCAGCCCGATGAAGACGAAGATGAGCGTGGAGAGGAACTCCACGAAGACGGCGCGGGCGAAGGCCAGGGTGAGGACCTCCTTCCTCATGGCGGGAGGGCGGCGGGCTCGGGGTGGCTGCGGCTCCGGGCTCCGTCTCCACGGCCGGGAGCGGGGCCATACCTTTCTATATATGCAAGGGCGGCAGGAGCCGGGTTACAGGGCGGGGGGCGGAGCCGGGCAATCGGCCGGTCCTCCCAAATTAGCAGGTGAAACTGGAAAAGTTTCCACCTGAGAACGTCCTCGGAGCCTCTCGGTGAACCAGTGACTCAGCTGCTGGTGGCATTTCTCTCCCTTGCCCTCTGCAAACAAAGAGCCCCTATAGGGTGTCCGTGGTCATTAGATAACGAGGCTGTTGCATAACGAGGCTGAGCTGCCTCCTCTGCTGTTCCCTTTCACTGCCTCTCGACAGGTTTTGGGTGGTTCATTAGCAGAGGTGTAGCTCGGATTCCCTCCCTCCCTCCCTCCGTGTGCTTGCAGGCCGGAGAGGGCAGGATTCCTGGTGGAAAACTTGTTGTTGGGCTGCAGGAGCTTTCTCAGAACCAGAGGAGCTTTTCTGGGGCTGGAGGAGCTTTCCCGGGGCTGGAGAGCTTTCCCAGAGCCAGAGGAGCTTTCCAGGGGCTGGAAGCGATTTCTCGGGGCTGGAGGAGCTTTCCTGGGTCTGAAGAGGCTTTCTTGGGGCTGAAGGGGCTTTCTCAGGGCTGGAAGAGCTTTCCCAGGGCTGGAGGAGCTTTTTTGGGGCTGGAGGAGCTTTCTTGGGGCTGGAGGGGCTTTCCTGGGGCTGAAGAGGCTTTCTTGGTGCTGGAGGAGCTTTCTTGGGGCTGGAGGGGCTTTCTTGAGGCTGGAGAGGCTTTCTCAGGGATGGAGGAGCTTTCCCAGAGCCAGAGGAGCTTTCCCAGAGCCAGAGGAGCTTTCCCAGAGCCAGAGGAGCTTTCCAGGAGCTGGAGGAGCTTTCTTGGGGCTGGAGGGGCCTTCCCAGGGCTGGAGGAGCATTCCTAGGGCTGGAGGAGCTTTTCTGGGGCTGAAGGAGCTTTCTTGGGGCTGAAGGAGCTTTTTTGGGGCTGGAGGAGCTTTCCCAGTGCCAGGAACTAAAACTTTACCCAGGTTCTTGAAACGTGAAGGCAAATTCAAGCCCTGGAGCTGCTCCCAGGCCGTGCAGAGCTCCAGGAAATGTCCTGGGAGCAGGGAAGGGGCTGGGGGGGATTTGTGTGTCCGGGGAGCTCTGGGAGAGCTGGATCATCCTCGGGATGCCGGGATGGAGGGATGGGATGAGATGGGGAGGGCCGGGGGGGCAGAACCTCCCTCCCACCTTCCCTCCTCACTGCAGCTGCCTGTGCCTGGGAGTGCCGACTTCCAGAGCCTTCCAGAGCCTTCCAGAGCCCTGGGAATGCGGCTGGAGCAGGGAATTCTCACTCCCCGACCCCAGGACCGGCGTCTCCTCCCCGCCATCCCTTTCCCTGCTGCCTCTGGAGCTGTTGCTCCTCCGGGCCGATGATTCCCCTCCCAGGAATGCCGCACAAAACCCGAGCTGTGCGTAGTCACGGGCCGTGTTTCCAGCCTCCAGTCACGTTCCCTCCATCCCGGATCTCTCCAGCGGCAGATCCTTGGCCGGGAGCGAGGGGGGAGCAGGAGGGTTGGAGGGCTCGGGGCGGGAAACCTCTCGGGTGACGCTCAACAAAGAATTCTTGGTTCTCCTGCGGCACGATCGGGTTTTTTTAAAGCGGGTTCGGGTGCCAGCTCTGCTCTGCGGGCTCAGCTGAGCCAAGCTTGGCTTTCTCCCGGGCTGGGCTTATCCAGGGCTGCCCCGCGGCTGCGGCTCCAGCCCTCGGGGAGCTCCAGCCCCTGGGGATCAAAGCTCCGCGGGCAGGACATGGGGAAAAGCACCTCAACCCTTCCCCGAACTCAAAGAGTCGGATTCCCCGCTGCCTCCTGCTGGGGCCGCTCAAAATCCAGGGGGGATTTCTCTGCAGAGCAGCACGAGGGGATTCTTGCCCAGAGCTGAGGATAAACAAGCTTTTTCTCCCCCTTTGTCCCCAAAATCCTGAGCCGAACAGAGCCGGAGGGCCCCGAGGGACTGAGGATCCATTACAGCCCGAATTCCTGGCAGTGGTTTTCCCCTGGATCCGCAGATCCCGGGGCCGATTGCGGAGCCAAAGCCCAGATCTGTTATCCTAGAAACACCTGGGCCGTTGGCGTGTTTTGGTGAAAGTTTTGCAAGCCGGTATTTCAAGACACCCTGGGCGGCATTCCAGGCTGGAGTCATCACCCGTCGCTTCCCTGGGCCCTGGCTGCGGCTCCAGCTGGATGGAACGCTCCCTGTTCCCATGATCCAAACCTTTCCCGCACGTCCCGTCTCCCCCTCGGGGGCGACCGCGCTTCGCTGCCACTCCTCCACCATCCCAAAAAAATAAAACCAACCCCTCCCAGGCTCCCGAGCGGGGATAATGACAGGGAAAATCCTGCGGCTGACCGGGAGATATCATCAAATCTGGCTGGGAATGACAGGGGAAAGCTCCCGGAGGGAAGCAGCCACACGTTTCTCCGCGCCACGCAAAGCGGCTTCTCCCGGGGGGCTCTTTGGGATTCCTCCCTCCCCGGGGACGTTCCCGGCTCCTGCGGTGCCGGCTGGGAGGGCACCCAGGAATTCCCGGGGGGATGGGAATGGATACCCAGAAATTCCTGGGGGCTGGGAAGGGACCCCCAGGAGGAAGAATCAGACACTGGGAGGACACGCAGGAATTCCGGGGAGCTGGGAATGGACGTGCCTGGCTCCGGGAAGGCTCCCGGCGCTCCCCCCCCCCGGCTCCGGGCCCTCCCAGGAGCTCGGAGGAAAGGCTTGGAAAGGGCCTTTGATGTGTCGGGAGGAACCGGGGTTGGGCAAGAGCTCGGGGAGGCATCGGGCAGGTCGGTGCTGACAGACGGACACGGGCACGGTCCGTCGGTGCTGACAGACGGACACCCACGAGGGCACGGGCGGCTCGTGTCCCCCCGGGCTGGGGCAGCGAACCCCGGCAGGGTGGGCTGGGCTGTGTCCCTTCCTCCCCTCCTCCTCCTCCTCCTCCTCCTCCTCGGAACGAGCAAACCCAGCCCCAAAAACCGCCCAAGGCAGCCCCGCAGGCTCGGGGGGGTGGGCGCTGAGCCCCCCCGGGGGGAGGCAGGAGCCGGTACCTCCCCCTTTGCCGGGGCTGGAAGCACCCACGGGTTTGAAACCCGGTGCCTTTTGTGGTTGTTTTGGTTACATCAACTGGTACACATTCATTAAACGCCGGGGTTTTCACCTTAACAGGTTATTTTCTGAGCGGGGAGGATCCTTCCTGAGCTGAGAGGCCAGAGCTGGACACGGCACTCCAGGGGTGGCCTCGCCAGCTTTGGGTTGGATATTGGGAAGGAATTCTTTCCAGAGAGAGGGATCAGCCACTGGAATGGGCTGCCCAGGGAGGGGGTGGATTCTCCGTCCCTGGAGGTGTTTAAGGACAGACTGGATGTGGCATCAGTGCCACGGGCTGGGAACCACAGCGGGGTTGGAGCGAGGGTTGGGCTGGATGAGCTCCGAGATCCCTTCCCACCCAGCTGATCCTGGGATTCTGTGATTCCATGATTCCATGATTCTGTGACTCTGTGATTCCATTATTCTGTGATTCCATGATTCTATGATTCCATGATTCTATGATTCCATGGTTCCTTGATTCCATGATTCCATGGTTCTATGATTCTGTGATTCCGTGATTCCATGATTCTATGACCCCATGATTCTATGTGTCTATGATTCCATGATTCTGTGATTCCATGATTCCGTGATTCCATGTGTCCATGATTCCATGATTCTGTAATTCCATGATTCCATGATTCTCTGATTCCATGATTCTCTGATTCCATGATTCCATGTTTCTACAGCTCCAAGGGCTCTGTGGGGGATCCCAGGGGACCCAAAGCCTTTATCCCTCCTTTTTTTGCAGGAAATCCCCCCAAAATGAACCAGCTCCTGGGACAGCGGGATTGGAGCCGTTGGGTGTGTCCGGACACTTTGGGACACTTTGGGACACTAAACATTTTGGGACAAGGGGCACTTTGGGACATGGGACACTTTGGGACACTTTAGGACATTTTGGGACACTTTGGGACATGGGACACTTTGGGACACTTTGGGACACTGGACATTTTGGGACAAGGGACGCTTTGGGACATGGGACACTTTGGGATGCTTTGGGAAACTTTGGGACACTGGATATTTTGGGACACTTTGGGACATGGGACACTTCAAACACTGAACACTTTGGGACATAGGACACTTTGGGACACTTTGGGACATTTTGGGACACTTTGGGACACTTTGAGATTCTTTGGGACACTGGACATTTTGGGACATTTTGGGACACTTTGGGACACTGAGACACTTTGGGACACTTTGGACACTTTGGACACTTTGGGACACTTTGGGACACTGGACATTTTGGGACACAGGATACTTTGGGACACTTTGGGACACTGGACATTTTGGGACACAGGATACTTTGGGACACTTTGGGACACTTTGGGGTTGTTCCCAGCCATGGAATCCTCAGGGCAGGGAAGTGGAGCCCCGGAGCAGGAGCAGGTCGGGGGCAGGAGGAGGCTCAGCAGGTCTGGCTTAAATTTCGGAGCAGGCTCGACATGAACTGCCCTGCCCGTGGAACGGGTGTAAGGGCCCTTCCGGCCCAAACCAGCCCTGATTCCATGAGAAACTCCTCTCGTTTCCAGGCTGGTTTTGGACAGTCCAGCAGGGCCAGGTCCCACCATCCCATGGGAGCAGCCTCGGATCCTCCCGGCCCTTCCCATGCCAGCAGGGTCAGATCCTTGGGAAAAACGGGAACGGGGTTGGGTGGGCTCTGGGTGAGCCTCTGGAGTTGAGGGAAGTGGAGTCTGGACACGCTCCGGGAGTTTTCCTCCCCGGCCCCTCCTCTCCGTGTTCCATCAGTGCAGGAATCTCGGGAGCCCCAGAGCTGCTTCTCCAGGGATTTGGACCCCAAACCGGGCTGTGACATCACCGTGGGCCCCCCCCGGCCCGGGGGTCCCACCCCCCAAAAAGGGGGAATCGCTTCAGTCCTTGGGGGGGGGGTAGGTTGGGAATTTTGGGAATCACGGAGAAATTTGGGGGGGGTCAGAGGGTGAGGGAGGGCAGGGAGAGGAGGGATGGGAAGAGGAAGGACGGGAAGAGGAAAGATGGGAAGGGGAAGGATGGGAAGGGGAAGGACGGGAAGAGGAAGAATGGGAAGGGGAAGGACAGTTGGATGAAGGAGAGGGGGATGAAGGACAAGGGGATGAAGGAGAGGGGGATGAAGGACAGGAAGAGGAAGGACAGGTAGCTGAAGGACAGACGGTTGAAGGACAGAGAGCTGAAGGACAGAGAGCTGAAGGACAGACAGAGGAAGGACAGGCAGCTGACGGCCCGCAGCCAAACGCCGCCACCTGGTGTCCATAAAAACGCCTCCAAATCCCGACCTGGGCCGAAATGCAGCTCTGCCCCATCCCAAAACCGGGCTGGTGCATCCTCCGGGGGGGGCAGAACCAGCGGGTGGGAAGGGGAACATCCCGGGAAACGGGAGAGCCCCGAATTCCCGGGAAAACCACGAGGAGGGAGCGGGATTGGGAAAACCAAAGGAGCAGAACCAGGAGGGAGATGAGATTCTCCTCCCGGAGCTCACCTGGGGGGGGGGGGGGCAGCGCTCACAGTGTCACCGGGGACAGGGGGGACATCACTGAGAGTGTCACCCGGGTCAGGGGACATCACTGAGAGTGTCACCCGGGTCAGGGGACAGCCCTGGCAGTGTCACCCGGGCCAGGGGACAGCCCTGGCAGTGTCACCCGGGTCAGGGGACATCCCTGACAGTGTCACCCGGGTCAGGGGACAGCCCTGACAGTGTCACCCGGGTCAGGGGACATCACTGACAGTGTCACCCGGGTCAGGGGACAGCCCTGGCAGTGTCACCCGGGTCAGAGGACATCACTCACAGTGTCACCCGGGTCAGGGGACAGCCCTGACAGTGTCACCCGGGCGGGGGGACATCACTGACAGTGTCACCCGGGCCAGGGGACAGCCCTGACAGTGTCACCCGGGCCGGAATGTGAGCTAATTTTCCCCCTTGAATTTTGGAAAGGCGGCAAACACTCAGGAAAAGAAAAGGAAGGATTTATTCAGTGACTCGGGTCCAGTCTCACGCCGAGTTGTCCGGGGAGAAAAGGCCCTTTGGGTTTAATTTTTATAATTTTACAAAATCCCGCCCTTTTTCAGAGGAGCTTTAATATATTTGCTTTTATCTAAAAAGATTTCTTTTCTCTGAAAAGGGGCTTTCCCTTTATCCGGATTGGCTGCGAAGTTGTCAAAGGTGATGGATCTTCCCTTGTTTCAGCCCAAAGAGAGAAGGAACCTCGGGCACGACACGGCCCCAAAAGATTTGCATTTTTAAGAACTTTTGCATTTCCCCTTATCCGACCCAAAAGGACCCTGATACCCAAGTTCAGTCTGTGCAACTTGGGTATTTTACAACTTCATAATATGCCTATATAGATATTTATTTATATGTTTATATTTATATATTTTATATAAATATAATTAATCAAAAATATATATTTATATATTTGTATATTATATTTATTATTATATATATTTTTATATAACTATATATTTATATATTCATAAATGTATAAATATAGAAATATATATAAATATATTAAAACCCACATAAATTTATATATTTGTATATTATATTTATTATTATATATATTTATATATATTTATATATAACTATATATTTATATATTCATTAATGTATAAATAAAAATATAAATATTTATATATTATATATTTATTATAAATTTATATTTAAATATATATTTATAAATGAGTAAATACTTAAAAATATATAAATACATAAAAATACATAAATTTATATATAAATATATATTTGTATGTATTTTATAAATATATTTTTATATTTTTATATATAAAACACACACACACATATATACATATATTTTTTATATATATATATATATATATATAAAAATATATATATATATATATATATATATATATATAAACTGTATTTTTATTTCTCCTAAGGGGACACCGTTGACAGTGTCCCCCGGGCCAGGGGCCATCGCTGACGGCGTCACCCGGCGCTGCTTTGGGGGCGTTAATTATCAATAATAATAATAATAAATAATCCTAAATACCCCCCGGAAGCAGCGGGGGGTCCGGACCTCTGCCGGCGGGTCCGGCTAATTAACGCCCTCTGGTGTCGCTGCCGGCACTAATTAAAGGCTCGTCAGGCCGCGCGCTGACGGGGGCACTAATTAGTGAAGCCCCGCGGGGGCGATAATTGCGCGCAAGGTCCTGGAAGGAGAGTGAGGGAATCGGCTCTGCCGGGGGCGGGAGGGGAGAGACACCGGCCCCAGAGAAAACAGGAAATAAAGATGTAAAATAATATTATGAACTGCCGATGTAAAATAAAGAAATAAAAATACGGGTTTTTTTTATTCCAAAACGAAATTATGCATCGTGAAGTTGGAAGGTGTCCAGTTCCAAACTGGAGAGGGGAACAGGGAAATATATGTTCCTAAATATAATATAATATAATATAATATAATATAATATAATATAATATAATATAATATAATATAATATAATATAATATAATATCCTCTCCAATTATTCCTAATATTATAAATTATATATGTTCTTAATATTATTATATTCATAAATAAATATAACATAATATAATATCCCCTCCAATTATTCCTAATATTATATATATATTCCTAATATTATTATATTCCATAATATAATATAATATGATATAATATAATACCACCTCCAATTATTCCTAATATTATATATTTTGTATAGTCCTAATACTATTATATTCCTTAATATAATATAATATGATATAATATAATGTAACATAATATAATATATTATATTATATCATATTATATAATCCTCTTATAAGTTCCTAAAAATAAAAATCTTTCTGGACCATTTGGCAAATTTGGAACATTTTGAACACCACAGGAGTTTCTTTTTTTTTCTCTCTGGGCGAAGAACAAAGGAAGATCCATCAATTTTTGACATTCGAATTCATCAATTCACCCCAAATGGGGATGAATAAATTAATAAAATCACCCCAAATGGGGATAAATAAATTCATCAATTCACTCCAAATGGGAATAAATAAATTCATCAATTCACCCCAAATGGGGATGAATAAATTCATCAATTCACCCCAAATGGGGATGAACAAATTCATCAATTCACCCCAAATGGGGGTGAATAAATTCATCAATTCACCCCAAATGGGGGTGAATAAATTCACCAATTCTCCCCAAATGGGGATGAATAAATTCATCAATTCACTCCAAATGGGGATGAATAAATTCACCAATTCACCCCAAATGGGGATGAATAAATTCATCAATTCACCCCAAATGGGGATGAATAAATTAATAAATTCACCCCAAATGGGGATAAATAAATTCCTCAATTCACCCCTAATTGGGGATAAATAAATTAATAAATTCACCCCAAATGGGGATGAATAAATTCATCAGTTTGTCTCAAATGGGTCTGGCCTAGGGACAGGCTTGGCTCAGGCTTGGCTCCAAGGCCTGGCTTGGCTCAGGCTTGGTTTAGACTTGGATCTAAGGTCTGGCCTTGCATCAGACTTGGCTCCAAGGTCTGGAGCGTCTGGCCTTGAGTCAGGCTTGGATCTAAGGTCTTGGGCCTAAGGCCTGGCTTGTCTCAGGCTGGGCTCAGGTGTGGCTCCCAGGCCTGGCTCAGGCTGAGCTCAGGCTTGGATCTAAGGCCTGGCCTAGGCTCAGGCTTGGTTTCAAGGCCTGGCTGGGCTCAGGTCGGGTTCACAGTGGCTCCCAGGCCTGGCTGGGCTCAGGTCGGGTTCACAGTGGCTCCCAGGCCTGGCTGGGCTCAGGTCGGGTTCACAGTGGCTCCCAGGCCTGGCTGGGCTCAGGTCGGGTTCACAGTGGCTCCCAGGCCTGGCTGGGCTCAGGTCGGGTTCACAGTGGCTCCCAGGCCTGGCTGGGCTCAGGTCGGGTTCACAGTGGCTCCCAGGCCTGGCTGGGCTCAGGTCGGGTTCACAGTGGCTCCCAGGCCTGGCTGGGCTCAGGTCGGGTTCACAGTGGCTCCCAGGCCTGGCTGGGCTCAGGCCGGGTCACAGTGGTCTCTGTCCGGCCAAGCAGCTCCAACCCAAATCCTGCCCCTCAGGAAGCAGCAGGAAGTGTCTGGACCCTGAAATCCTCCTTTTCCCTCCTTTTCCCTCCTTTTTCCTCCTTTTCCCTCCTTTTCCTCCTTTTCCCCCCTTTTCCCTCCTTTTCCCTCCTTTTCCCTCCTTTTTCCCCCTTTTCCCACCTTTTCCCCCCTTTTCCCACCTTTTCCTCCTTTTCCCTCCTCTTCCCTCCTTTTCCCTCCTTTTCCTCCTTTCCCCTCCTTTCCCCTCCTTTTTTCCTCCTTTTCCCTCCTTTTCCTCCTTTTCCTCCTTTTCCCCCCTTTTCCCTCCTTTTCCCTCCTTTTTCCCCCTTTTCCCACCTTTTCCCCCCTTTTCCCACCTTTTCCTCCTTTTCCCTCCTCTTCCCTCCTTTTCCCTCCTTTTCCTCCTTTCCCCTCCTTTCCCCTCCTTTTTTCCTCCTTTGCCCTCCTTTCCCCTCCTTTTCCCCCCTTTTCCCTCCTTTTCCCCCCTTTTCCCTCCTTTTCCCTCCTTTTTTCCTCCTTTTCCCTCCTTTTCCCTCCTTTTCGCCCTTTTCTCTCCTTTTCCCTCCTTTTTCCTGGTGTTTTGAACTCTAGTAGAGCAGGAAAACCCCCAGGTCACCCCCCGGGCTCCAAAATCCGAGGGCAAAAAGGGTAAAAACGAGCAAAACAAGGACAACAATTAAAAAAGCACCTTTTTTTTCTCCTCAGTGAAGAAATAAGTGGGAAAAAGGAGCAAAAAGGGCATTTTTGGCAGCCAGTAGATGATTCATAAACGACCCCTCCGACCCCAAGAAGGTTCCACGACCTCCCTGTCGTCCTGAGGAGCTTAAAAAGGCCGGGAAGGAGCAGGAATTCAGGGAGAAGGAGCTGGGAAAAGGAGCAGGAATTCAGGGAGAAGGAGCTGGGAAAGGAGGAAAAGCAGGAGGGGAAGGAAAGGAGGTGAGTTGGGATTTTCCTCCTTTCCTTTATTCCCAGGCTGGGAAGGGATGAAAACAGGGGAAAAAAGGATTTAGGTTTGGATCCAAGCTCTGAGAAAAAGGGTTTGGGCACAAGGGGATAAAAATCTGATTTTTGGGAAATAATGGGAGGGGAGTGGGGTTTTATTGCTCTGGAATTCCGAGGGAATCCATCAAAAATAAGGGCTGGAAAATTTTAATGGAGCGACTCTTCTGGAAGGGGCTTTTCAAAGGAAGTTCTCTCTGGCACAGGGACAAAAGTCTGATTTTTGGGAAATAAAGGGATAAAGGGGGGTGGAATTTTTAGGGAATCCAGTAAAAATAAAGGATGGAAAATTTTAATGGAGCGACTCTTCCGGAAGGGGCTTTTCAGGGAACTTCTCTCTGGCACAGGGACAAAAGTCTGATTTTTGGGAAATAAGGGGGTAAAGAGGGGTGGGGTTTTATTCCCCTTGGAATTCCTAAGGAATCCATCAAAAAATAAGGGCTGGAAAAATTTTAAGGAGTTTTAATGAGTTTAAATTTTTAAATTTAAACTTTTCTGGAAGGGGCTTTTCAGGGAAGTTCTCTCCAGCACCGTGGAGAGACTCCAAGGTAGGAATGGATGGGAAAAGGGGAGATTTGGGATAATATTTGTGGCAATTAATTCTATCTTTGGATTATTCTCCAAAGATTTATTTTTATACCCAAAGATATATCATATATAAAATTAGTATATATATTATATATATCTTCTCTATATCTTTTAGATATAGTTTCTGTATATCTTTTATATATCTTTGGATATTCTGTATATCCAAAGACATATTATACATATATCTTTTATATATAACTTTTATATATCCCTTTTATGTATAACTTTTATATATATCTTTTATATATCTTTTGTATATCTTTTATATATCATTGGATATTCTATATACCCAAAGATATATTGTCTCTATATCCCAAGACATGTTATCCAAAGGTATTGTCCAAAGATGGGCTCGGGCACAGGGATAAAATCTGATTTTTGGGAAATAAAGGGAGGAGGGTGGGGTTTTAGTGCCCTGGAATTCTTAGGGAATCCAGCAAAAATAAGGGATGGAAAAACCTAATGAGTCAATTCTTCTGGAAGGGGCTTTTCAGGGAAGTTCCCTCGGGCACCGTGGGGAGGATTCCAAGGTGGGAATGGATGGGAAAGGGGAGATTTGGGATGATGTTGATTATTAGCTTTGGATAATATTTAATTATGTAATAAAATTCTATATTATAGTTATATAATAAAATATATAATATATAATAGATAATAGATAATAGATAAATATAATAGATAATAGCAAAGTATTATACATTATATATTATATTAATTAATTTATTATATTAAAATATATTATTTTAAATTATTTAAATTACATTATTTAAATTATACTATCACATTAATTATTTATTACATTAATGATTTATTACATTATTATTTTTATTATTATAAATTATAAATTATATGTTTATAGATAAATAATTATATTATTATATTAATTATTTATTATATTAATATAACATATTAATATAATATAAATTATATTATGTCTATATATTACATATTATATTAATATGATTAGATTATAATATTATAATATGTTAATATACTATATTCTATGTAGTATATAGTATATAATATAGTATATTATCTATTACATATTATATTAATTATATAATATAGTTATTATATTTATATATTATATAATTATTTTATTAATCTATAAAATCTAACACATAATATAAAATAGATAATATTATATATATAATAGGTATAATATTATATATATACAATTTAATATATATAATATATAAATTATATAATATAAAATTATACAATAAAGTTTAATGATTATCTTTGGATTGTGATACCTTTGGATGTCATTCCACGGGCCAAGGCACATCCCAGCGGGAATTGCAACGGGATTCCCACAGTCCTGGGAAGAGCGCGGGTTGTGTGCCCTGGATCTGTCCCATCCCAAAGCTTCCCACAGGGATCGGGAGGTGGGCGGGAATCCCATCCTGGGACATTCCCGGCGGGATTTGGGGCATTCCCAGAGGGATTTGGGGGCATTCCCGGCGGGATCTGGGGGCATTGCCGGCTGGATTTGGGCATTCCCAGTGAGATTTGGGGCATTCCTGGCGGGATTTGGGGGCATTCCCGGAGAGATTTGGGGCATTCATGGCTGGATTTGGGGGCATTCCCAGCTGGATTTGGGGGCATTCCTGGTGAGATTTGGGGCATTCCTGGCAGGATTTGGGCGCATTCCCGGTGGGATTTGGGCATTCCCAGGGAGATTTAGGGGCATTCCCGGCGGGATTTGAGGCATTCCCAGTGGGATTTGGGGCATTCCTGGCTGGATTGGGGCATTCCCAGAGGGATCTGAGGCATTTCCAGTGGGATTTGGGGCATTCCTGGCTGGATTGGGGCATTCCCAGAGGGATTTGTGGCATTCCTGGTGGGATCTGTGCCTCCCACAGGCCGATCCAATGGTGCAGTGGCTGTTCCTGACCGGGCTGGTGCTCGCCCTGCTCTTCCCGCCGGGAATCCAGGCGGCTCCCGAGGGCTTGGATGGCCCATCCAGGTACGGAATGTGGGATCCGGGAGCGGCTCCGCCCTTCCCAGTTCCTGATTCCCATTGTCCCTCCAGGGACATTCCCAGGTCCCCCCAGGATTCCTGGGCTTTCCCAGACCAGGGACATTCCCGTTTTCTGCCAGGAACATTCCAGTGTCCCCCCAGGAACATTCCCATTGTCCCTCCAGGAACATTCCCATGTCCTCCCAGGATTCCTGGGCTGCCCCAGACCAGGAACATTCCCAGTGTCCCTCCAGGGACATTCCCATTGTCCCCCCTCCCTTTAGACATTATGGATTTATTTCCGTTTCCAGGATGATCCTGCTGGGATGGCCGTGAAATCCTGGTGGGTTTTTTTTTTCCCCTCTTCCTCCTCTTCCAGCCGGAATTCCGACGGATCCCGGAGCTCCCAAAACTTCCCATCCGATGCCAAGAGACACTCGGAGGGGACCTTCAGCAGCGACTTCACGCGGTTCCTGGACAGGATGAAGGCCAAGGAATTCGTCCACTGGCTCATCCAGGGCAGGAGGTGCCGGGAAAAGGGAGAGGGGAGGGAAAAAAACCTGGAAAACCACCTGGAAACGACCTGGGAAATCACCTGGGAAACAAATTCCCACCATGGAAATCCCAATCCAGAGGGGAGAGCGGGAGAAGGGAAGGATCCAGGGAGAGCTTGGAGCCACTTCCAGGGCTCCAGGAGAGCTGGAGAGGGATTTGGGAAGAGGGGTAGAGGGACAGGACACAGGGAATGGCTTCCCACTGGGAAAGGGGGGATTTAGGTGGGATATCAGGAAGGAATTCCTGGCTGGGAGGGTGGGAGGCCCTGGGATGGATTTCCCAGAGAAGCTGTGGCTGCCCCTGGATCCCTGGAAGTACCCAAGGCTGCGTTGGATCCCCCTGGGATGGTGAAAGGTGTCCCTGTCCATGGAAAGCTGGGATGGGATGGGGTTTAAGGTCCCTCCCAACTCAAATCATTCCAGCATTCCTTGATTCTGGAGCCAGGCTGGGAGAGCTGGGAATGTTCCCCTGGAGAAGGGAAGGATCCAGGGAGACCTGGGAGCCCCTTCCAGGGCCTGAAGGGGCTCCAGGAGAGCTGGAGAGGGACTGGGGACAAGGGCTGGAGGGACAGACACAGGGAATGGCTTCCCAGTGGGAAAGGGGGGATTTAGGGGGGATATTGGGAAGGAATTCCTGGCTGGGAGAGTGGAGAGGCCCTGGGATGGATTTCCCAGAGGCTGCCCCTGGATCCCTGGGAGTGTCCAAGGCCAGGTTGGATCCCCTGGGATGGTGGGAGGTGTCCCTGCCTGTGGCTGGGCTGGGCTTTAATTTCCCTCCATCCCAGCCCATCCCAAGGCTCCGGGGTGTCCCGAAGGCTCCAGGGTGTCCCGGGGTCAGGATTTCCATCCGGATCCCGCCCGGTTCCCCAGCCCAGCCCCGCCCGTCCCTCCCCAAACCCTGGGCAAACAGTCAGGACTCAACTTGCAAGCCCTCGAGATGGGATTGAAAAATAAAGCTGAGCCTTGGCCTAGGCTGGGCCCAACCCTGGGCCGGGCTCAGGAGGAAGTTGGGGCTGCAATCGTCCAAAAATCCAATCATCCATAAAATCCAGTGATCTGTAAAATCCAATCATCCAATAATCCAAAATATCCAATCATCCATAAAATCCAACAATCCAAAAAATGCAATAATCCAAAAATCCAGTCATCCATAAAATCCAATGATCCAAAAATCCAATGATCCATAAAATCCAATGACCCAAGCATCCAAAAATCCAATGATCCATAAAATCCAATGATCCATAAAATCCAATGACCCAAGCATCCAAAAATCCAACGATCCATAAAATCCAACCATCCAAAAATCCAATCATCCATAAAGTCCAATCATCCATAAAATCCAATGATCCATAAAATCCAATCATCCATAAAATCCAACCATCCAAAAATCCCATGATCCATAAAATCCTCTCCCTCAGCTGCACCGGAACAACAAACAGGGGCAGAGCCACAGGAAGGGGCGCGGCAGGAGGGATTTGGGATTTGCCCCCAGGGAAAGGAGGGGATTTTGTTCCCAGGTTACTCCTCTGGTGAAGGTTCCTTGGAGAGAACGGGACAGAGGGAGAATGTCCCTGTCCTGGGGGAAAACCGGGATCTGAATCCACTGCTCGGCAGCTCCTGGATGGAGAGGGACTGGGGACAAGGGCTGGAGGGACACACGGGGAATGGCTTCCACTGGGAAAGGGGGGATTTAGGGGGGATTTTGGGAAGGAATTCCTGGCTGGGAGAGTGGAGAGGCCCTGGGATGGATTTCCCAGAGGCTGCCCCTGGATCCCTGGGAGTGTCCAAGGCCAAGTTGGATCCCTCTGGGATGGTGGGAGGTGTCCCTGCCCATGGAAAGGTGGGATGGGATGGGATTTGGAGTGGGCATTGGAACTTTGGGATGGGAATTGGAACTTTGGGATAGGGATTGGAACTTCGGGATGGGAATTGGAACTTCGGGATGGGAATTGGAATTTTTTGGGATGGGAATTGGAACTTTAGGATGGGAATTAGAGCTTTGGGATGAAAATTGGAATTTTTGGGGATGGGAAAACCTGGAAAACCCTTTGGGGTTCCTTTTCCAGGTACAATTAAAGGGCAAATCCTGGTTTTCCAGCCCCATCCCAAGGGGAATCTCCAGCTCCAGCCACCGCCGGAGGCTCCACGGGAAGGATTCGTCCATCCCGAGATCATTCCATGACTCCCTGCTCCTCGAATCTGCTCCCACGGATCCCCCTTCCCTCAAATCCAGCATTCCCAGCTTCTGCTTCCTCGGGAGTTTTCCCTAAATCACAATAAAACCTTTGCTGGCTCTGCTGGGTCCTGAGAAAGTGAATCCAGAAATTTTAGCCTTTCCCAAAAAAATCTCTTGGGATAAAATGAATCCAGAAATTTCAACCTTTCCAAAAAAAATCTCTTGGGATAAAATGAATCCAGAAATTTGAATTTTTGGGAAAGGCTGAAATTTATGGATTAGTTTTATCCCAAATTTCAGCCTTTCCCAAAAACTCTCTTGGGAGAAAATGAATCCATAAATTTCAGCCTTTCCCAAATTTTCTTGGGACAACATGATTCCATACATTTCAGCCTTTCCCCAAAAAATTTACGGACCCCAAAAAACCCCTTTAGGGACCCCACCCCAACACCCCGAAAAATCCAACGGGACTTTCCAAACATCCTCGATTCTTTATGGAATGTTCTGGGGTTTTGGAATGTCCTTGATGATCCCCGTGGGTCCAGAGTGGGATTTTGGGATTTTGGGATGTCCTGGATGATCCCTGTGGGTCCAGAGTGGGATTTTGGGATGTCCTGGATGATCCCTGTGGGTCCAGAGTGGGATTTTGGGATTTTGGGATGTCCTTGATGATCCCTGTGGGTCCAGAGTGGGATTTTGGGATTTTGGGATGTCCTGGATGATCCCTGTGGGTCCAGAGTGGGATTTTGGGATGTCCTGGATGATCCCTGTGGGTCCAGAGTGGGATTTTGGGATTTTGGGATGTCCTGGATGATCCCTGTGGGTCCAGAGTGGGATTTTGGGATTTTGGGATGTCCTGGATGATCCCTGTGGGTCCAGAGTGGGATTTTGGGATGTCCTGGATGATCCCTGTGGGTCCAGAGTGGGATTTTGGGATGTCCTGGATGATCCCTGTGGGTCCAAGGCACGAATCCACGGCTTTCCCATGGAAATTTTCCATGGATTTCCCACGGGAAGGAGCCGAGGGCGAGTCCTACTCCCCGTGTCCCAGGCTGTGGGTCCAACATTCCCTGTTTCCCGGTGCCTCCGAAGGGAGAAGCTCCCGGCCGGGGGTTCCCTGTTCCAGGTCCCAGCCCGGGGTCCAGGAGGGCTGTGGGGAGAGGGGGGGTCATGGCACGGGGAGACCCCCAGGGGGGTCCCAAAATCCACCTTTTTGTGCCCAAAAACCAGGTTGGGCTGGAGAGGAAAAGGGGGGATGGAAAAGGAACAACGAACCCCCCCAGATTCCCAGGAATGATCTCCCTGCCTCCCTCCCTCCCTTCTTTCCTTCCTTCCTTCCTCCCTCCCTCCCTCCCTCCCTCCCTCCCTTCCTTCCTTTTCCTCCCTTTTCCTTCCTCCCTCCCTTCCTTCCTTTTCCTTCCTTCCTTTTCGTTCCTTCCTTCCTCCCTTCCTTTTCCTCCCTTCTTTTTCCTTCCTTTTCCTTCCTTCCTCCTCCCTTCTGCCCTTCCTCCCTTCCTTTTCCTTCCTTCCTTCTTTCCTTCCCCCTTCCTTTTCCTCCCTTCCTTTTCCTCCCTTCTTTTTCCTTCCTTCCTTCCCCTCGCTCCGTCCTGGATAAATCCCGCTGGAGAATCCCGGAGCCGGGGGTTTCCCGACCCTCCCCCGTTCTCCCTCCCCTCTTTCCCGGGACAAAATCGGGGTTTCAGCAGCAAAACGGGGCGGGTTTGTCGCCTCTTTTGTCCTTTAAACGCTGACGAGTCTCCTCGGGGGCTCCCGATCCTCCCCGAAATCCAACTCCCTTCCAAACAGAGCCCGAAATCCGGAGTTTTCTCGGGAAAATGCAGCCCTGGCAGCCAGGAGAGAATTTTTAAAGGACTTCGTTTTAGGAGAAGGGGTGAAAAGGAAACGGGTTTGGCCTCACTGGGAAGCCCGGGGTTGGTTTTCCCCCCATAGCCCACATCGGGAAGGTTCTCTGGGAATATCGAGAGCTCAGGGTGACTTTGGGAATGGTTTGGGAATCGCTTGGAATGATCAGAACCGTGGGTTGGGCTGTAGAAACCAGAGGGAATAAAGGAAACGCTTCGGAGCTCGTGGAGTCGAACATCCCAAAGCAGGTTTGGGGCTCGTTTTCCCCTCCAAGGACCCAACTGACTCTTCCAAAGGTTCCTCGAAATCTCCCAAAGGGTCACGGGAGGGATTTCCCGACTCGGCAACCGGATTCCAAAGGCTTTTATGAGCCAAATTCCCCCGGGAAGTGGAGGATTGGAGAGTTTTTAAGGACACAACCACCTCCCTTCCCTCTGCCCAGGGCGTCCCAGCGAGGCCAAACTCGTTTCCTTTTCATCCCTTCTCCTAAAACGAAGCCCTTAAAAATTCTCTCCTGGCTGCCAGGGCTGCGTTTTCCCGGGAAAACTCCGGATTTCGAGCTCTGTTTGGAAGGAGGTTGGATTTCGGGGAGGATCGGGAGCCCCCAGGGAGCCTCATCAGCGTTTAAGCGACAAAAGAGGCGACAAACCCGCCCCGTTTTGCTGCTGAAATCCCGTTTTTGTCCCGGGAAAGAGGGGAGGGAGGACGGGGGAGGGTCGGGAAACCCCCGGCTCCGGGATTCTCCGGTTGGATTTTAGCGAGGGGCGACTCGAGCAGACGCCACAACAGCACCGGGCACGGCCAAAATCCCCCCGTCAAACCTCCCAAATTACCTTCCCGGGCCCTCGGATCTCCACCGGCACCGGAGCCTCGGCGGGCAGAGCCCCTTTCCCGGGATCATCTTCCCTCCCGGCGGCTCCGCAGAGGTCCAGGACGCTCGGGAAGGAGCCCCCAAACTCTGGGGGGGGTGTCCCGAATCCCCGCGGGCCGCAGGGAGCTCTTCCCTCTTCCCCGGGGTCGGGAAGGATCCAGGTTTTCCTCCAGGCTCGCGCATCCCCCTCGGTGTTTCCAAGCGCTCCCGCCGCTCCTCCCGCGGTTCCAACGCCATTCCCGGGGATCCCGGGGATCTGTGGCCGTGCCAGGGCGTAGGTAGAACCCTCCCGGTGGGATCGGGAGGGTTCGGGAGCCTCTGGATGTTCCCGGGGGTCCCCCGGCGGGGCCGCGTCCTCCGTGCACTGGATGGGCAGCGAGGGGGGGAGGTCTGGGAAGAGAGGGAGGAAAAGGAAGGAAAAGGAAGGAAAAGGAAGGAAAAGGAAGGAAAAGGAAGGAAAAGGAAGGAAAAGGAAGGAAGGAAGGGAGAGGAGAAAGGAAGGAAAAAAGGAAAAGGAAGGAAAAGGAAGGAAAAGGAAGGAAAAGGAAGGAAAAGGAAGGAAAAGGAAGGAAAAGGAAGGAAACAAAGAAGGAAGGAAGAGGAAGGAAGAGGAAGGAAGAGGATGGAAAAGGATGGAAAAGGATGGAAAAGGATGGAAAAGGATGGAAAAGGATGGAAGGAAGGAAGGGAGAAAGGAAAAGGAAGGGTGGAAAGAAGGAAGGAAAAGGAAGGAAGGGAGGAAAAGGGAGGAAGGGAGGAAAAGGGAGGAAGGGAGGAAAAGGGAGGAAGGGAGGAAGGAAGGGAAGAAGGAAGAGAGGAAGGAAGTGAGGTGGGAAGGAAAAGGAAGGAAGAGAGGGAGGAAGGAAGGAAGGAAGGAAAAGGAAGGAAAGAAAGGGAAGGGAAGAAGGGCAGAAAGAAAAGGAAGAAAGGAAAAGGAAGGAAGGAAAAACAGGGAAGGAAAAACAAGGAAGGAAGGAAGGAAGGAACGAAAAAACCACATTTCAGGTCGGGAAAACCGCTCCAGACCCGCGGGAATGACGGGAGCGTTCGGGGAGGGGAAACCGCGGCCCTGGGAGGGAGAATTCCTGGAAAAGCGGGAAGTTCTGGGCGGTTTCCAGGCCCACGAACCCCCCCGAGCCCTCTGGGTTCTCCACCTTTCCCGGAGGAAAATCCCCCCGCGGGCACCGGGATGGAGGGGACACCTGGGGGGAACGGGGTGCGGTTTGGGGACCCCCAAGGTGCATTTTTTGGGACCCCCGGGGTTCAACTTGGGGATCCCCAGGGCGCAGTTTTGGGGACTCCCAAGGTGCAGTTTTGGGGACCCTCGGGGTGCAGTTTGGGACCCCAAGGGCACAATTTGGGGACCCCCAAGGTGCAGTTTAGGGACCTCCAAGGTGCAGTTTTGGGGACCCCAAGGACACAATTTGGGGACCCCCGAGGCGTAGTTTGGGGACCCCAAGGGTGCAGTTTGGGGACCCCCGAGGTGCAGTTTGGGGACCCCCAGGGTGCAGTTTGGGGACCTTCAAGGTGCAGTTTGGGGACCCCCAGGACGCAATTTGGGGACCCTCGGGGTGCAGTTTTGGGGACCTCCAAGGCACAGTTTTGGGGACCCCCGAGGTGCAATTTGGGGACCCGAGACGCAGTTTTGGGACCCCCAATGTGCAGTTTGGGGACCCTCAGGGTGCAGTTTTGGGGTCCCCTGAGGTGCAGTTTTGGGGACTCCTGAGGTGCAGTTTGGGAACCCCCAAGGTGCAGTTTTGGAGACCCGATACGCAGTTTTGGGACCCCAAATGTGCAGTTTGGGGACCCCCAGGGTGCATGTTTGGGGACCGCCGAAGTGCAGTTTTGGGGACTCCTGGGGTGCAATTTGGGTACCCTCAAGGTGCAGTTTTGGGGACCCCCGGGGTTCAACTTGGGGATCCCCAGGGCGCAGTTTGGGGACCCCCAGCGTGCAGTTTTGGGGACCCCAAGGGCACAATTTGGGGACCTTCGAGGTGCAGTTTTGGGACTCCTGAGGTGCAGTTTTGGGGTCCCTCAGGACGCAGTTTGGGGATTTTCAAGGCGCAGTTTTGGGGTCCCCCAGGTGCAGTTTGGGCCCCCCCATCTCACCCGGGCCGGGGCCCTTCCTCGGTCGCAGCCCCCGCAGGATCCTCCCCTGCTCGCAGCTGAGGAGCCGCAGCCGCGTCACCTCCGCCCGCAGCTGCAGCAGCAGCTCCTCCATCCCCGGGAATCTGGGAACGGGGGGTTTGGAACGGGAATTGTGGCGATAATAATGGGAATGGGAATGTTAGAAAGAGAATAAATAGATAGAATAAGAAAAATGAAATAAATGAAATTTAAAAAATAAATAAATTAAAAATAATAAATAAATAAAATAAGATAAATAAAATAAATGAAATTAGAACAGATAATAAATAAAAATAATAAATAAATATAAATAAAATAAATAAAATTTTTTAAAATGGTAATAAATAAAAAATAATAAATAAATATAAATAAAATAAATAAAATTTTTAAAAGGGTAATAAATAAAAATAATAAATAAAAAGAGTAAATAAAATTTTAAAATATAATAAATAAAATAATATCTACATAAGTAAAATTGGATAAATAAAAGAAAATTAAAAATATTATAAATAAAAATAATAAATAAATAAAATCAGAAAAATAAACAAATAAAATTTTATAAATATAATAAATAAAAATAATAAATACATAACACCAGATAAATAAAATAAATAAATTTTTAAAAAGATAATAAAAATAATAAATAAAATAAATAAAAATTTAAATATATAATAAATAAATAAAATAAGATAAATAAAACAAATAAATTTAAAAAGATAATGAATAAAAATAATAAATAAAATAAGATAAATAAAACAAATGAAATTTTAAAAGATAATAAATAAAAATGATAATTAAATAAATACAATTTAAAAAATATAATAATTTAAAAATAATAAATAAATAAAATAAGATCAATAAAATAAACAAAATTTTTTAAAAAAAGATAATAACCCCAAAGCTCGGCCCAAAAAAAAAAATCCTCAAACCATCTGCAAAGTGGCTCCGAAAGATCCGCGAGCTCTTAATTAACATAAATATGCAAATCAGCTCGAGCTTCCTGTCAGCTCCGGCGGCTTCGCTGCTGCTGCTGCTGCAAAGCTTCAGCCCCGGTTTAACTTTGAGTTCGGCCTTAAATGAGGGGTTTGACGGAGCCCCCGGGGGGGATGAAGGGCGGAATTCCCGAGGGAAACGCGCCTGGAGCGAGGAAAAGCGCGGGGGGAACGGTAAGGTCGGGAATTCCCGCGCTCCGGCCCGATTTGGGCTCTTTTTGGGTTCCTCCCACCCTTAAAACCTTCAAATTAAATATTTTTTCACCCCCCCGGAGCAGCGAACTCCGCCTCGAACCGGAGTTTTAGGGGATCTGTTTTCCCCGTGAGTTCCGTATAATGATTAATATTAACAATATATCGTTAATATTAATAATTACTAATCATTAATCGGGCCGCGATTCGGAGCCGCCGCTCCCAAAAAAAGCCTGGGAGGGTTTTTAGGGCTGATTTCGCACCGGCCCCGCCGGGTTTTTGGGGACTCCACTCCTCGTTTCCCCCCCAAAATCGGGGCCACCGCGAGGGAGATTTTTTCTCGATTAAAAGAAGCGATTCGGGAGCTGAAAAATTCCCATTTTTCGGGGCTCCGGGAGCGACTTCGGGAGGGCGGGTTAAAAGAAGAGATTTAGGAGCTGAGAAATTCCCATTTTCAGGGAATTTTCGCTCCGGGAGCGGCTCCGGGAGGGCGGGACCCGGCGCTGGGTTTGGGGCGCCCAAAATTCCACACCCCCATCGCGACACAGACCCCGAAAACGCTCTTTTTTCCCCCAGAAAAAGAGACTTACCCGAGTGGCACCGCCAGAAAAAGTCGAGCGGCGGCAGAATTTGGGGGGGTGGGGAGGGAATTTCCCCTTTTGGGGTTTTTTTTTTGAGCGAAGAGCGAAACCTCCGAGGCGGGAAACGAAGTGGGGGCGGGAGAGAGAAGGAGCTTTAAATCGAAATTGAAATTTAAATTGAAATTGAAACTCGGAAAAGCCCCGCGGGGGAGGGTCGGGGGAGGACGAGGGTCGGGGCCTTCCCGGCCTCAGTTTCCCCCTCCCCGTTCTCCAGGAGCTTTGATTCGGACCCTGGAGGAGATTTAATTCGGAGCAAAATGAGGATTTGGGGTGATGGGAGTTCCTTTAATTCGGAGCCTGATGGGGGTTTAATTTTGACCTGATGGGGTTTAATTCAGACCCTGTTGGGGTTTAATTCGGAGCCAATGGGGTTTAATTTTCAGCCTGATGGGATTTAATTCGGACCCTGATGGGGGTTTAGTTTTGACCCTGATGGAGTTTAATTCAGAGCCTGATGGGGGTTTAATTTTGACCTGATGAGAGTTTAATTCGGAGCCTGATGGGGGTTGGTTTAATCTGGACTCTGATGGGGTTTAATTTGGACCTTGATTGGGGTTGGTTTAATTCAGACCCTGGTGGAGTTTAATTCGGACCCTGATGGGGATTGGTTTAATTTGGACCCTGATTGGGGTTGGTTTAATTTGGGCCCTGATGGGGGTTGGTTTAATTTGGACCCTGATTTGGGTTGGTTTAATTTGGACCCTGATTGGGGTTGGTTTAATTTGGAACCTGATGGGGGTTGGTTTAATTTGGACCTTGATTGGGGTTGGTTTAATTTAGACCCTGGTGGAGTTTAATTCGGAGCCTAATGGGGTTTAATTTTGACCCTGATGGGGTTTAATTCAGACCCTGATGAGGGTTTAATTTGGACCCTAATTGGGGTTTGTTTAATTTAGACCCTGCTTGGGGTTGGTTTAATTCAGGTCCTGATGGAGTTGAATTCGGAGCCTGATGGGGGTTTAATTTTGACCCTGATGAGAGTTTAATTCAGACCCTGATGGGGGTTGGTTTAATTCAGGTCCGGATAGGGTTTAATTCAGAGCCTGATGCGGTTTCTTTTAATTTGAACCCCTTTTGGGGTTTGTTTAATTCAGAGTCTGATGGGGGTTGGTTTAATTTGGACCCTGATGGGATTTAATTCAGAGCCTGATGGGGGTTGGTTTAATTCAGGCCCTGATGGGGTTTAATTTGGACCCTGATGAAGTTTAATTTGGAGCCTAATTGGAGTTGGTTTAATTCAGAGCCTGTTGGGGGGGTGTTTAATCCTGACCCCCACAGCTCCAGCTCCCGGGGCCTCATCCCCTGTAATCCGGGCAATATTCCAGCCAGGATCCCAACGATCCCAGTTAATCCCAGCTCAAACCTCTCCAACCCTCTACCAAGGGCCGGAGCCAAAGGAAAATCCTCCCCTCGGGAATGAACCCGCCCTGGGCTGCTCTTCCCAGGGCTTTTCCATCAGCCTCCCACTTCTCCCAGTGCCCCCAGGAACAGGCCCTTACTGGTCCCAGTGTAGCTGGGGTCACATCTCTGTGACTCCCAGCATCCCCAGTAACAGGCCCTTACTGGTCCCAGTACAGCTGGGGTCACATCTCTGTGACTCCCAGTACTCCCAGTAACAGGCCCTTACTGGTCCCAGTATAGCTGGGGTCACATCTCTGTGACTCCCAGTACTCCCAGTAACTGGCCCTTACTGGTCCCAGTACACCTGGGCTCCTGTCCCTATGACCTCTATAGATGTCTGTGACTCCCAGTACCCCCAGTAACTGGCCCTTACTGGTCCGAGCACACCTGAGCTCATGCCCCTGTGGCTGCTGTAGGTGTTTGAGGCTCCCAGCACTCCCAGTAACAGGCCCTTACTGGTCCCAGCACACCTGGGGTCACACTTCCGTGGTTCCCAGTACCCCCAGTAACAGACCCTTACTGGTCCCGGGCACACACAGGGTAATGCCCTGTGACCTCTGTAGCCCCTTGAGGCTCCCAGTACCCCCAGTAACAAGCCCTTACTGGTCCCAGTATAGCTGGGGTCATACCCATGTGGCCTCTATAGGTGTTTGAGGCTCCCAGTGCCAGTCCCATACTGGTCCCCAGTACACCTGAGGTCATCCTCCTGTGGATCCCAGTGCCCCCAGTAACAGGTCCTTACTGGTCCCAGCACAATGAGTTCTCTAGGCCCCTGTGGCTCCCAGCAGGCCCAGGGCAGCACTAGGACCGGGCGATATTCCCGGGATGGGCGGCACTAGGACCGGGCGATATTCCCAGATAGGGGCGGCACTAGGACCGGGCGATATTCCCAGATAGGGGCGGCACTAGGACCGGGCGATATTCCCAGATAGGGGCGGCACTAGGACCGGGCGATATTCCCAGATAGGGGCGGCACTAGGACCGGGCGATATTCCCAGGAATGGGCGGCACTAGGACTGGGCGATATTCCCAGGAATGGGCGGCACTAGGACCGGGCGATATTCCCAGGAATGGGCGGCACTAGGACCGGGAGATATTCCCAGATAGGGGCGGCACTAGGACCGGGCGATATTCCCGGGATGGGTGGCACCAGGACCGGGCGATATTCCCAGATAGGGGCGGCACTAGGACCGGGCGATATTCCCAGATAGGGGCGGCACCAGGACCGGGCGATATTCCCAGATAGGGGCAGCACTAGGACTGGGCGATATTCTCGGGATGGGCGGCACTAGGACCGGGCGATATTCCCAGATAGGGGCGGCACTAGGACCGGGCGATATTCCCGGGATGGGCGGCACTAGGACCGGGCGATATTCCCGGGATGGGCGGCACTAGGACCGGGCGATATTCCCGGGAACGGGTGGCACTAGGACCGGGCAATATTCCTGGGATGGGCGGCACTAGGACCGGGCGATATTCCCAGATAGGGGCGGCACTAGGACCGGGCGATATTCCCGGGATGGGCGGCACTAGGACCGGGCGATATTCCCGGGATGGGCGGCACTAGGACCGGGCGATATTCCCGGGATGGGTGGCACTAGGACCCGGTGATATTCCCGGGAACGGGCAGTACTAGGACCGGGCGATATTCCTGGGATGGGCGGCACTAGGACCGGGCGATATTCCCAGATAGGGGCGGCACTAGGATCGGGCGATATTCCCAGATAGGGGCGGCACTAGGATCGGGCGATATTCCCTGGAACGGGCGGCACTAGGACCCGGCGATATTCCCAGATAGGGGCGGCACTAGGACCCGGCGATATTCTCGGGATGGGCGGCACTAGGACCGGGCGATATTCCCAGATAGGGGCGGCACTAGGACCGGGCGATATTCCTGGGATGGGTGGCACTAGGACCGGGCGATATTCCCGGGATGGGCGGCACTAGGACCGGGCGATATTCCCGGGATGGGCGGCACTAGGACCGGGCGATATTCCTGGGATGGGTGGCACTAGGACCGGGCGACATTCCCGGGATGGGCGATATCAGGACCGGGCGATATTCCCTGGAACGGGCAGCAGTAGGACCGGGCGATATTCCCAGGAATGGGCGGCACTAGGACCCGGCGATATTCCCGGATCGGAGGCCCCGCCCCGTGCACCTGTACCGGGGGAAGGGGGGGAGGACGGACAGGTAGCGGAGGTGGCCCCGCCCCTCCCGGACTCACCTGAGGCCCCGCGGCCGCCCTGGAGCCGGTGAGCGGGGGAGGGGGAACGGGGGTCCTGGTGCTGAGCCCCCGCCGCGGTGAGGGGGTCTGGGGGTCCCGGTGAGGAACCATCGCTACGGGGGAAGGGGGTCTGGGGGTCCGGGTGAGGAACCATCGCCACGGGGGAAGGGGGTCTGGGGGTCCGGGTGAGGAACCATCACCACGGGGGAAGGGGGTCGGGGGGGGCGGGTGAGGAACCATCGCCACGGGGGAAGAGGGTCTGGGGGGGCGGGTGGTCCCGGTGCGGAGCCTCGTTCCGCAATAAAGGGGTCCGGGGGTCCCAGTGTGGAGCCCTTGCCCGAGGGAAGGGGGTCCGGGGGTCTCGGTGGTTCCCGTGCCGAGCCCTCACCAAGGGGGAAGAGGGTCCCGGGAGTCCCAGTGATCCCAGTGTGGACCCTTCTTCACGGGAAGGGGGTTTGGGGGCCCCAGTGCGGAGCCCTCGCCCCGGGGAAGGGGGTCTGGGGATCCCGGTGTGGAACCCTCGCTTCTGGGGAAGGGGGTCTGGGGGTCCCAGTGCGGAGCCCCCCTCGCCCTAAGGGAGTCGGTTCCTATCGGGTGCCAGGGGTGGAGCTCTCGCTTCCGGGAAAAGGGGTTTGGGGGTCCCAGTGCGGAGTCTCTGCCCGGGGGAAGGGGGCCCGGGGGTCCCGGGGGTCCCAGGGTGGAGCCCCCTCCCCCATCAGGGGGTCCGGGGGGGTGCGGAGCCCCCTCGGGGTGAGTGAGGGGGGTCCGGGGTGCGGAGCCCCCTCGGGGTGAGTGAGGGGGGTCCAGGTGGGGGGTCCCAGTGGGAAGCTCCTCTCCGGGAATCGGGGGGTCCCGGTGCGGAGCCCCCCCCGCAGCAGGGGAGGAGTCTCTGGGGGGGTCCAGGTGAGGAACCTCCCCCAGTCCGGAAGAAAAGGGAGCCGGCGGTCCCGCTGTGAGGGTTAAGGGGGTCTTGGGGATCCCGGAGTGCGGGAAAGGGGGTCCAGGGGGTCGCGGAGGGGAGGGGGAGTCTGGGGGTCCCAGCGCGGAACACTCGGGGGGGGTTGGGGACCTGGAGATCCCGGTGGGGAGCCCCCCCTCCGTGGAAGGGTGTCCTGGGATGGAGCCCCCGGGGCAGCCCAGCGGCTCCAGGGGCTGTGGCAGCTCCGAGTAATATATATTAATGATAGATTATTACTGTATTAATTAATATATAATACAATATAGATGATAATACAATAAATAATATTGTATTATTTATTCATAATAATATTGTATTATTTATTCATAATAATTAATTAATTTTAATTTAATAGTGTAATAGAAATATAATATAACAAATAATGTATTAATGATATTTTAATAATATATTAATTAATATATAATATAATTATATAATATAATTATATAATATAATAAATAATATATTAATAATGTATTCGTAATATATTAATGTATATTAATAATATATTAATATAACAGTATATTACTGCATTGATATTTCAATATTGTATCAATATATCAATATATCAATATGTTATCAAGAGGGTGGAAGGACCCCGGCCCCTTTTTTCCCCCACGGGTCACCCCAAACCCCCCCGGTGGGGCAGAGACACCCCCCCAGCCCCCCCCCATCCCTGGGGGTTCCCAAATCCCGGAGCGGGTCCAGGACCCCTTGGACTCATCCCAAGGGAGCGGGAGCAGCAGCACCAACCCCCCCTCCCCCTCCCCCTCCCGCAGGAGCCGAATCCCACCGGGAACAATCCCGTTTGTTTTTTTCTCGTTGACTTTTCCCGCTCCCGCCGCTCCCCCCGTCCTGTTCTCGCTGCCACGTGGATCCCGCGGCCACGTCGGTGTCGATTTACTCCCATTTTATTTATCTTCCCTTTTTTTTTTTTTCCCCCTCTCCTCCCCCTCCCCGAGGATTCCTCTCTCCGTTTTTCTTCCTCTTCCCACCGTTCCTCCTTCCCGCGCCGCGGGGGATTCTCCTCAAATTCCCCCCAGGCCCCTCCTTTAAACCCCTTTTCTGAACCCCAAAGGCTCCGCTGGGTCGTTTCGGTGTCGGTTTTCCAGGGTGCGGGAACCTTGGAAACCTCCCTGGCGCCACGCGGGATTTTCGGGATGGCATTTTTGGGATGCGATGGAGCAGCATCCAGCTGGGATTTTCCAGCGCAGGTGCACCAGGAGCTCGACGCCAAACGCGCCCCAACCCCTTCCCCCCCCCCCCCCCAAAAAAAGGGGATCGAAAAGCCAAATATAAATTAAAAATCCCCCCCAAAAAAAGATGGGATCGGGGTCGGAGCCCCCCCGGGAGCCGCAGCTTGTTGTGCACAAACCCGCGCCCCCCTCCCCGAACACCTGAGCGTCGCCCTGGGCTTAATTAGCGCCGCGCTCCTAATGAGCTTCGTTAGCAACGCGGCGGGAACACCCGGGGAGACGCGGGGCCGATGGAAACAAATGTGGGGTTTTTTCTCCCCTAAATCCCCGGTTTTTTCCCGCCGCGCGACGAAACCGTCGGAGCTCGGGGCGGGGGGCACAATTTTGAGGTAAGAGCGGAAAATACGAAGGGATTTAGGTTTTTTTTCTTCCCTTAATTCCGCTTTGCCGAGGAGCCGGCGGGTGGGGAAGGGCCGCCCTTGGCAGCGGAGCGGGGCCCGGCCGCTGCCTTTGATCCCGCGGCGCTCAAAGGGGGAACCCCCCCTTCCTCCTCCTCCTCCTCTCAACCCGAACTTCCTCGCCCTTGAAGTTGTGGCAGGTGCCCTCCTCCGCCCCCTTTTTCCGAGAGAATAAATAGAAAAAAGGGGAAAAAAGGGAATAAAGGGAAGAGGGGGAAGGACCCGGAGGGGGAGGCGGTGAATGGATCCCGCCGTGCTCGGCTACGCTCGGGCGGCCGCGGCTTCACAAAGAGGAGCCGCGGGAGGGTTTTTTTTTTGGGAAGGGGGTGGTGGGAAAAGTTCGGAGCTTCCGACGGATCCCGCTGGAAATTTGGGAGCTGGCGCCGGAGCTCGCGGTGGCCGCAGAGCCGCCGGACCCGCCGCTCCCGCTCGGCCGAACCTGCGGAGGCTCCTTCCCCGGAGTTTTCCTTCTCCCCGGAGTTTTCCTTCTCCCCGGAGTTTTCCTTCTCCCCGGAGTTTTCCTTCCCAGGAGATTTCTTTCTCCCAGAAGTTTTCCTTTTCCCCCAGGCAGGAAAACCACCCCAGGGAAAAAAAGGCTCTTTTTTTTTTTTTTTTTTTTTTTTCCCCGCGCCGCCAAAAGTATTTCGGGCAAATTTTGGGTTCTGGTTCAGGTCGGGAGCGCGAGGGGAGGTGGCGGGAGGGGAGGGGGGAAGCTGCGGCCGCCGGGTCGGTCACGGGAGAAACTTCTAGGGCCGAATCCAGGACATCTTCCAGCTGTTTATCAACCCTCGCTCGTTCCCGGTGTTCGAATTTTAGGGTGGATTTAGAGGCTGGAAGGGCCGGGGGAGGGAACGAATGTCACAGGTGTCGTTTGTGCCCTTGCAGGGAGTGAAATTTGTATTCAACCATTATTAATATTATGTTGTTAATATTACTTTACTATATTGGTCTATTAATGTATTAATATAATAATATATATAATATTAATATAACAATCTATTAATATTGTAATGTTAATATTACTTTACCGTATTGTTCTATTGATATATTAATATATAATAATATATTAATATAAAATATATTAATATCGTAATACTAATATTACTTTACCATATTGGTCTATTAATGTATTAATATAACAATATATATAATAATATATTAATATAACAATCTATTAATATTGCAATGTTAATATTACTTTATTATATCACTCTATTAACGTATTAATATAATAATATATTACATATAAAATAATATATTAACATAACAATCTATTAATATTGCAATGTTAATATTACTTTATTATATCGCTCTATTAACGTATTAATATAATAATATATTACATATAAAATAATATATTTACATAACAATATATTAATGCATTAATATATCAATATTGTATTATTATGTTTTATCAGCCTGGTCTAGTGAAGGGTTCCCTGCCCACGGGAGGGGGAGGCGGTTGATCCGGATGATTTTCAGGTCCTTTCCCACCCAAACCATTACGAACCGAATATATTAATATATTAATATATTCTATAATAAATATATAATATTTTAACACCTAGGGCACGCACCCAAACCGCATCTAACCCGCGGGTCTTTCTCCTCCCCGCAGCTTCCCGGAGCCGAGCAGCGCATCATGAACCACCCCTGAAACCTCGCAGGAACCTCCAAAACCACGCCAAAAACCCCAAAAATGAGGCTTTTCCGCCGCCGCTCCGGCCCCTTGAAGGCGGCTCTGGCGGGCGCCGCCTTCCTCCTCCTCTTCCTCTTCACGGTGCCGAGGGACGCGGCGCGCAGGGAGCGGGGCGAGGAGGAGCCGTGGCTGCGGAACATCGCGCAGGGCAAGGCGCAGGTGCTGGACCTGATGCTCGGGGCCGTCCACAACCTGCGGGACTCGATGCCCAAACTGCAGATCGGGGCCCCGCAGCCCCCCCGGGAGCCGCTGCCCCGCGGGGGCCGCTCCTGCCCGCCCGGGGTCTACACGGCGGCCGAGCTGCGGCCCCTCCTCGAGAGACCCCCCCAGGACCCCGCCAGCCCCGGCGCCGACGGGAAACCCTTCAAGAAGGAGCGCTGGAGCCCCGAGGAGAGCAGGGAGAAGGAGAAGGGCTACGAGAAGCACTGCTTCAACGCCTTCGCCAGCGACCGCATCTCCCTGCAGAGAGCGCTGGGGCCCGACAGCCGCCCCCCCGAGTGAGAGCCGGCGCCCCAAAACCGCGGGGAGACGCGGATTCCCGGGAATCCGGCGCTCGCTCCCTTAAATCTGGCCCCGGTGCCTTCAAATGTTACCCTTATTCCCAAAAATTTGGCCATTTATTCCTCAAATTTGACCCTTATTCCCATAAATTTGGTCCATATTCCCATAAATTTGGCCCTCATTCCTCAAATTTGGCCACTTATTCCTTTAAAATTTGGCCACTTATTCCTTAAAATTTGGCCATTTATTCCTTAAAATTTGGCCCCCATTCCTTTAAATTTGGCCCCGGTGCCTTCAAATGTTTCCCTTATTCCCAAAAATTTGGCCCTTATTCCCATAAATTTGGCCCTCATTCCTTACAGTTTGGCCACTTATTCCTTACAATTTGACCACTTATTCCCTTACAATTCCACCTTTTATTCCCTTAAAATTTCGCCATTTATTCTCTTAAAATTTGGCCATTTATTCCTTAATATTTGGACCCCATTCCTTTAAATTTGGCCCCGGTGCCTTCAAATGTTACCCTTATTCCCAAAAATTTGGCCCTTATTCCTTAAAATTGGGTCCTTATTCCTCAAACTTGGCCACATACTCCTTTAAATTTGGCCACTTATTCCCCTAAAATTTGGCCACTTATTCCTCAAAATTTGGCCACTTATTCCCTTAAATTTGGCCCCTTATTCCTTTAAATTTGGCTCTTATTCCTTATATTTGGCCCTTATTCCATTAAATTTGGCCCTCGTTTCCTTAAATTTGACCCTGATGCCTTAAAATGTTACCCTTATTCCTTAAAATTTGGCCCTTATTCCTTACAATTTGGCCTTTATTCCCTCAAATTTGGCCACTTATTCCCTTACAATTCCGCCTTTTATTCCCTTAAAATTTCGCCATTTATTCCCTTAAAAATTGGTCACTTATTCCCCTAAAATTTAGCCACTTATTCCCTAAAATTTTTCCATTTTCCACTTGAATTTGGCCCCTATTCCTTTAAATTTGGCCCTTATTCCCTATATTTGCCCCTTGTTCCCTTAAATTTGGCCCTGATGCCTTAAAACGTTACTCTTATTCCCTTAAATTTTACCCTTATCCCTTAAAATTTGGCCCTTATTCTCTTAAATTTGGCCCTGATGCCTTAAAATGTTACCGTTATTCCTTATATTTGGCCCTTATTCCTCGAATTTGGCCATTTATTCCCTCAAAATTTGTCCGTTATTCCTTAAAATTGAGTCCTTATTCCCTAAAATTTGGCCACTTATTCCCAAAAGTTTGGCCATTTATTCCATAAAATCTGGCCACTTACTCCTTAAAATTTGGCCACATATTCCTTAAAATTTGGCCATTTATTCCCTTAAAATTTGGCCACTGATTCCTTAAAATTTGTCTTATTCCTCAAATTTGGCCCTTATTCCTCAAATTTGGCCACTTATTCCTTTACAATTTGGCCACTTGTTCCCTTACAATTCCGCCTTTTATTCCCTTAAAATTTCACCATTTATTCCCTTAAAATTTGGTCACTTATTTCCTTAAATTTGGCCCTGATGCCTTAAAATGTTACCCTTATTTCTTAAAATTTGGCCCTTATTCCCTTATATTTGGCCACTGATTCCTTAAAATTTGTCCACTTATTCCCTTTAAGTTTGGCCATTTACTCCTTAAAATTTAGCCACTTATTCCCAAAAATTTGGCCCTTATTCCTTAAAATTTGGCCCCTTATTCCCTTGAATTTGGCCCCTCATTCCCTTAAATTTTTGCCCCCATTCCCCGAAGTTCCAGGGGACACAACCCCGCCTGGGGACGGGGAGTCTCTCGGCGCTGGCAGCTGAAAACCGACCCCAGAGCCGAAACCCGACCCAATTTATTAATATTTCCCCCAATTGCGGCCCCTCGGGGTTGGGTTTGAGGGCCCCGCGCTCTTTGTGTCTCCGGTACCTGCTCGGGGGCTCCGGGATCTCCCCCCTCTCCCTCCTCTCTCCCTCTTTTATTCCCGCCGGCTCCAGAAATCCCACTTTTTCTTTTCTCAGCCGAGTGGAACAACCTCGGACCCCGCTGGGTGTGCGGGGACAGACGGGGGGGAGGAGGGAAACGGGGGAAATCCAGGGATTTCCTCGCTGCCGGATTAACCACGGGGGGCCCCCCCAGCCCTGCCTGAGCCGGGGGGGGGGGGGGGGCGGGAATTCGGGCTGGAAAAAACCTGGAATGGGAGGGAGAAGAGGAGCCCCCCCACCCCGTTCGATCGATTATCTGCGATCGGCGGGGACAAAGGTGGGGGGGGGAACGGGAATCAAAGACGGGATGAGCCGGGGGGAGCCGGGAATGGGAATCAAAGACGAGATGAGCTGAGAGGGATCGACCGGGAATGGGAATAAAAGCCAGGATGAGCTGAGAGGGGTTGGGAATGGGAATCAAAGCCGGGATGAGCCGGGGGGGTGTCGGGAATGGGATTCACTCAACCAAAACCAGCGGGAATCAAAGCCGGGATGAGCCGGGGGGAGGGGGGGAATGGGAATCGAAGACGAGATGAGCTGAGAGGGGTTGGGAATGGGAATCAAAGCCGGGATGAGCCGGAGGGGGCCGGGAACGGGACTCGTTCAACCAAAACCAACGGGAATCAAAGCCGCGGGGGGAGGGGGGCTGGGAATGGGAATCAAAACCGGGATGAGCCGGAGCCGCCCTCCCGTTGCGGGCTCTGGGGGTCAGAGGGGTCGTTCCCGTCTCTCTCCCCCCCACCAACCCCCCCCCCGTCGCGTGTCCCCAAAGGTGCATCGACCAGAAGTTCAAGCGCTGCCCGCCCCTGCCGAGCACCAGCGTGGTGATCGTGTTCCACAACGAGGCCTGGTCCACCCTGCTCCGAACCGTCTACAGCGTCCTGCACTCGGCCCCCGCCAGCCTGCTCAGGGAGGTCATCCTCGTCGATGATGCCAGCACCGACGGTGGGGACACGGGGGACACGGGGGGGACACGGGGATGTGGGGACAGAGGGGTGTGGGAGCTGGGGTGGGATATGGGGACACGGGGATGTGGGGACAGAGGGGTATGGGAGCTGGGGTGGGATATGGGGACACGGGGATGTGGGGACAGAGGGGTGTGGGAGCTGGGGTGGGATATGGGGACACGGGGATGTGGGGACAGAGGGGGGTGGGATATGGGGACACAGGGATATGGGGACACGGGGATGTGGGGACACGGGGATGTGGGGACAGAGGGGTGTGGGAGCTGGGGTGGGATACGGGGACACAGGGATATGGGGACAGAGGGGTGTGGGAGCTGGGGTGGGATACGGGGACACGGGTATGTGGAGACAGAAGGATGTGGGGACCTGCTGCACCCCGTGTCCAGTGTCCTGCACTCGGCCCCCGCCAGCCTGCTCAGGGAGGTCATCCTCGGGGATGACACCAGCACCGACAGTGGGGACACCCGGGGACACGGGGACAGAGGGATGTGGGAGCTGTGGTGGGATGCAGGATCCAGAGGAATATGGGGACCAGGGGGATGTGGGAGTTGTGGTGGGATGTGGGAAGAGAGGGATGTGGGGACAGAGGGATGAGAGAGCTGTGGTGGGATGCAGGATCCAGAGGAATGTGGGAGCTGGGGTGGGATACAGGGGCAGAAGGATGAGGGAGCTGTGGTGGGATGTGGGAGCTGTGGTGGGATGCAGGATCCAGAGGAATGTGGGGACCAGAGGGATATGGAAGCTGGAGTGGGATGCAGGATCCAGAGGAATGTGGGAGCTGGGGTGGGATGAGGGAGCTGTAGTGGGATATAGGGGTAGAGGGATGTGGGGACAGAGGGATGAGGGAGCTGTGGTGGGATATGGGGCCAGAGGGATATGGGAGCTACGATGGGATGCAGGATCTAGAGGAATGTGTGGACCAGAGGGATGTGGGAGCTGGGGTGAGATGCAGGATCCAGAGGAATGTGGGGACCAGGGGGATGTGGGAGCTGTGGTGGGATGTGAGGAGAAAGGGATGAGGGAGCCGTGGTGGGATTCAGGGACCAGAGGGAGGAACAGGAGCCCTGGCAGGGTGTGGGATCAGAGGGATGCAGGAGCCGTGGTGGGATTTAGGGGGCAGCGGGAGGCAGGAGCCGCGGTGGGACACGGGAGCCAGAGGAATACAGGGGTCAGAGGGATACAGGTGGGATTTAGGGGGCAGGGAGAGGAACAGGAGCCCTGGTAGGGTGTGGGATCAGAGGGATGTGGGATCAGAGGGATGAGGGGGATGCCCGGTGTCCATTCCCGGGAGCGGTGGCTCCGATCCACCGGGAGAAGCGGCTCGTGCCCATCCCGGGGCAGCCCCGGGATGTTCCAGCGGCTCCTCCCGCTGCTTCACATCCCCGGGGATTTTCCCTTCTCCAACCAACACCAATCCCGACCCGGCCCTGGACACAAACCGGGCGCTCCCCCCGCGTCCCACGAACACCTCGGTCACCGCAAACCCTCACGAGCCGCACCCGGGGCTGATTAATTAACCACGTTAACCGCGCCCGGGGCTAATTAACCGGCGAGTTCAGGGTCGGGGCGCTGGAGGAGCGGACTCTGCCCTCGGCCCGGATAAATTCCCGCTTCCCGAGTAGCCTCCCGGGGTTTCATCGCCCGTGAACGCGGCCCCCGCTGCGCTGGGGACGCGGGGGGCACTCGGGGTCCCTTCCCAGGGTGGGTCTCGGGGGTTCCCAGCTCTCCCGTGGCCATTCCCAGCTCTTGGCTGCCCAGAAATCCCGGTTTCCTGTGGTGACACCGCGCTTGGTGTGTGTGTGTGTCCCCCGGTGACGGCTCGGTCCCGGTGACACTTGAGGCGCAGGGGTGGGACCTCCTCCCCCCGGCCGCGCCCTGATCCCTCTCCAGAGGGGGATTGGATGGGAAGGGGCATTGGATGAGGAGGGGGGGGGCAGGTCCTTCGCAAAACTCCCTGTCTTTGGCCAAACCCAGTCCGGATTTAGCGAAACCCGGTGTGGATTCAGCCAAAACCGCTGAGATTTGGGGGAAGGAGATTCCGTGTGTCTGAATCCGAACCCGGGAGCGGGGTCTGAGCTGCAGTTCCTGGGATGAGCTGGGGGCAGTGGGATGGGATGGAATGGAATGGGATGAGATGGACTGGGGTGGGATGGGGGCAGCAGTTCCTGGGATGGAATGGGAGGGGGGCAGCAGGATGGGACGGAAGGGGAAGGGGAGGGGAAGGGAAGGCTGGGGGGGCATCAGCGTGTGAGGGCACGGGATGGGAGCACCAACGCGGGCTCGTGGGACGCAGGAACCGCCTCCTGCCCATCCCGACGGCTCCGGCTCCTGTCCCCCCGTCCCCTCGCCCCCAAATCCCGCAGAGTACCTGAAGGAGGAGTTGGATCGCTACGTGGAGCAGCTGCAGATCGTGCGCGTGGTGCGGCAGCGGGAGCGCAAGGGGCTCATCACGGCGCGGCTCCTCGGGGCCAGCGTGGCCAGCGGGGACGTGCTCACCTTCCTGGACGCCCACTGTGAGTGCCCACCCCGCCCGGCGGTCCCCAGAGACCTCCCTTCCTTTTTACTCTTTTCCCCTTCCTCCTCTTACCCCTCTTTTCCTCTTCTCTTTTTTCCTCTTCCCCCTCTTTTTCCTCTTCTCCCCCCCTTTTCCTCTTCCCTTTTTTCCTCTTCCCCCTTTTTTCCTCTTTCCCCTTCCTCCTCTTCCCCCCCTTTTCATCTTCCTTTTCCTCTTCCCTTCCTTTTTTTCTCTTCCCTTTACCCCTCTTCCCCCTTTTCCCCTCTTCCCCCTTTTCCCCTCTTCCCCCTTTTCCCCTCTTCCCCCTTTTTCCCTCTTCCCCCTTTTCCCTCTTCCCCCTTTTTTCTCTTCCCCCTTTTTTCTCTTCCCCCTTTCTCCTCCTCCCCCTTTTCTCTCGTCCCCCATTCTCCTCTTCCCCCTTTTTCCTCTTCCCCCTTTTTCCTCTTCCCCCTTTTTCCTCTTCCCCCTTTTTCCTCTTCCCCCTTTTTCCTCTTCCCCCTTTTCCCCTCTTCCCCCTTTTCCCCTCTTCCCCCTTTTCCCCTCTTCCCCCTTTTTCCCTCTTCCCCCTTTTCCCTCTTCCCCCTTTTTTCTCTTCCCCCTTTTTTCTCTTCCCCCTTTTCCTCTTCCCCCTTTTCCTCTTCCCCCTTTTTCCTCTTCCCCCTTTTTCCTCTTCCCCCTTTTTCCTCTTCCCCCTTTTTCCTCTTCCCCCTTTTTTCCTCTTCCCCCTTTTTTCCTCTTCCCCCCTTTTTTCCTCTTCCCCCTTTTTTCCTCTTCCCCCTTTTTTCCTCTTCCCCCTTTTTTCCTCTTCCCCCTTTTTTCCTCTTCCCCCTTTTTTCCTCTTCCCCCTTTTTTCCTCTTCCCCCTTTTTTCCTCTTCCCCCTTTTTTCCTCTTCCCCCTTTTTTCCTCTTCCCTCCCTTTTCTCTTTATTTCTCCCCCTAATCTTCCCCCCCTTTTCCCTCTCCCCTTATTTTCCCTCTCCCCCCGTTCCCCCCTCCGTCTCCCCGCCGCCCCAGGCGAGTGTTTCCAGGGCTGGCTGGAGCCGCTGCTGTCTCGCATCGCGCACGAGCCGCGGGCCGTGGTGAGCCCCGACATCGCCACCATCGACCTGCACACCTTCGAGTTCTCCAAGCCCGTGCCCGGCGGGAAGCAGCACAGCCGCGGCAACTTCGACTGGAGCCTCACCTTCGGCTGGGAGCTGCTCCCGGCCCGCGAGCGGCAGCGCAGGAAGGACGAGACCTTCCCCATCAAGTGAGAGCCGCAGGGGGGGTCCTGATCCAGTTGTTTCTGGGCCTTTTCCCAAAAAATCGGGGGGGTTAGTGCCTCTGGGGGAGCGATTTCTGCCCCTTTTACCGACAAATCGGGGTTTTCTCCTCAGTTTTGGTGCCTCTGCTTGAGCAACTCTGCCCCTTTTCCCAACAAATCAGGATTTTCCTCAATTTTGATGTCTCTGAGTGAGCGATTCCTCCCCTTCCCAGTGCAGTTATTCCTTGAAGAGAAGGCTGAGACCTTCCCCATTAAGCAATCCCAGCACGGGGGGGATTCCTGGTCCACTTGGTGCTGCTCCTTTTCCCAAAAAATTGGTGGTTTTGCTGCCTCCGGGTGAGGAATTCTGCCCCTTCCCGGTGGAGTTTTCCCCCGGGATGTTTGGCCCGAGGGATGGGAGGTGGTTTTTGCCCGGAAAAGGATCGATCGGAGCTGCGGGGCTACTGGAAACCTCACCCGGGGCTCGGGGAACGCGGAGCCACCTCCCGGCTCGGCCCGAGTCTCTCATTAAGGGTTTAATTAGTGCCTCGGACCTTCTCCCTCCCGGACACCCCCCGGTGCATTAATAAGTCACCCGCGGCTCAGCCCGCCCCAAAATCCCGCTTTTTAGCCCTTTCTTTGACACGCAGAGAAGCCCCGAGTGCTTTTCCCACCTCTCCCTCGCTCTTCCCACCGGGAGACCCCCGAGCCCCCCGGGGGCAGGGCTGGCTTTGTGCGGAGTCACCTCCGAGACACGTCCCCGTCCCAGCAAAGGTCCCTTTTACCTCCCGGCGCTGTCTCGTCTCCGGCAGCCCAGAAAATCCTCGCGGTTCGTTGTTGTTCCCGAATAAAAGCGAGTTTCTGTTCCGGCCCGAGACGGGAAAGATCAGGGGGTGGGAGGAGGGGACGGGGCAGCGGGCTCGGACCTCCGCCCTCTTTTTGGCGGCAGGTTTTTGGCACCAATGTCCCCTTTGAGCCGAGCCTTGCTGTCCCCTCTGTCCCCTCCTCGGTGGAGTTTTCCCCTGGGGGAAGGCTGAGACCTTCCCCATCAAGCAATCCCAGCACGGGGGGAATCCTGGTCCACTTGGTGCTGCTCCTTTTCCCAAAAAATTGGGGGGTTTGGTGCCTCTGGGGGAGCGATTCTGCCCCTTCCCAGTGGAGCTTTCCCTTCATGGGAAGGATGAGACCTTTCCCATCGAGCAATCCCAGCACGGGGGGATTCCTGATCCACTTGATTTTGCTCCTTTTCCCAACAAATTGAGGGGTTTGGTGCCTCTGGGGGAGCGATTCTGCCCCTTTTCCCAACAAATCAGAGTTTTCTCCTCAGTTTTGGTGCCTCTGGGGGAGCGATTCCGCCCCTTCCCAGTGGAGTTTTCCCCTGAGACACCCCAAAACTCGGATTCCCCCCTTTCTGTTTGCATTTTAACCCCCTTTTGCCCCCGCAGGTCTCCCACCTTCGCCGGGGGCCTCTTTGCCATCTCCCGGTCCTACTTCGAGCACCTCGGCTCCTACGACGACCAGATGGAGATCTGGGGGGGGGAGAATGTCGAAATGTCCTTCAGGGTGAGGGTTCGGTGTGAGAAAAATCTCTCATTTAAATTTAATTTCATTTAAATTTTAATTTTAAATTTTTTAAACCTCCCGTAAGCTCGGGGAAACGAAGAAACGAGGGAAGGATTTATTCAACACGTCGGGTCTTTTCTCCCACCGAGTTTCCGGAGAAGACCCCTCGGGTTTAAATTTCACAGGTTTTACAGTTTTACAAAATCCCACCTTTTTTGGAGAACCTTGATATATTCATTTTTTGCCTAGAAAGGTTTCTTTTCTCTGAAAAAGGGGGTTTCCCTTCTTTGGGCATCATCCTCTGCCAAAAACGATGGCTCCTCCTTTGTTCTTTTAGCCCAGAGAGAGAAGAGAAGCCCAAAATTCTCGCATGGCCCCAAAAGATTTTTATTGTTAGGAATTTTTATATTTCCCCTATCTGGTTGAAAAAAAGACCCTCTTCCTCCCCTTTATCCCTCTTCCCTCCTATTCCCTCTTCCCCCTTTTTTCCTCTTCCCCCCCTTTTCCCTCTTCCCCCTTTTCCCCCTTCCCCTCCTTTTTTCTTCTTCTCCTCTTTTTCCTCTTCCTCCCCTTTTTCCTCTTTGTATTTTGATCACCCCTTATCAATATTATGTAAATACCAGGCTGGAATATTGGGATATGGACACTTCCCTAATTTCCACCTGGTTGCCAGGAAGGCCTAAGACTAAACTCCTCCATTCCCACAGGTCTGGCAGTAAATACCAGGCTGGAATATCAGGATATGGAGACTTCCCAAGTTTAGGCCCAGACTAAACCATTGCATTCCCACAAGTCTGGCAGTCAATAACAGACTGGAATATCGGGATATGGAGACTTCCCCAGTTTAGGCCTAAGACTAAACCATGACATTCCCACAGGTGTGGTAGTAAATAACAGGCTGGAATATCGGGATAGGGAGACTTCCCTAGTTTAGGCCTAAGATTAAACCATTCCCACAGGTGTGGCAGTAAATAATGGGCTGGAATATTGGGATTTGGACACTTCCCTAGTTTAGGCCTAAGACTAAACCCTCCCCCCAGGTGTGGCAGTAAATAACAGGCTGGATATCAGGATTTGGACACTTACCCTGGTTTAGGCCTAAGACTAAACCCTTCCCCAGGTGTGGCAGTAAATAATGGGCTGGAATGTCGGGATTTGGACACTTCCCTGGTTTAGGCCTAAGACTAAACCCTCCCCCAGGTGTGGCAGTGTGGGGGGCAGGTGGAGATCATCCCCTGCTCCGTGGTGGGCCACGTGTTCCGCTCCAGGAGCCCGCACACCTTCCCCAAGGGCACGCAGGTGATCTCCAGGAACCAGGTGCGCCTGGCCGAGGTCTGGATGGACGACTACAAGGAGATCTTCTACAGGAGGAACCAGCAGGCGGCCCAGATGGCCAGGGAGGTAAACTGGGCAAACTGGGAGGGCCTTACTGGCTCTACTGGGCGTGGGGTGGGGGGGGGTCCTGCTGCGGGAGCTTCACCCGAGCTGGGGGAGGAGGGGAACCACCACGGGCAGAATTAGCCAAAAAAAAAAGCTAATTTTGGTTATTTTCTCCATTTGTCCAGAATGTTTTCTGGTAGGAAAACATCGATTTTTTTTTTTATATATATACATAAAAATGGGGGGTTTTTACAACACCAAAAAGGTGCCAAAATATCTCTGATCTGAGGCCAGAGCCTGAGGGGACCTCCCAGGTGACCCCCCCCACCGGTCTGGGATGACCCCCAGCTCTGAGAAGGGGTTTTTGGGGTTTTTTCCTTGCCATTTTCGGAGGTTCAGTTTAATTTTCTCACTTGGCTTTGTCACTGAAACATCATTTTTCTATAAAAACGGGGTTTTTTTTTTACAACACCAAAAACATTCCAAGTTCTTGGGGAGCGGCCAGAGCCTGAGGGGACCTGCCTGGTCTGGGATGAGAAGGGGTTTTGGGGTTCTTTTCCTTGCTGTTTTCAGATATTAATTTAATTTTCTCACGTGGCTTTGTCACTAAAATATCATTTTTCTATAAAAATGAGTTTGTTTTTTTACAACATCAAAATCCCCCCAAGCTCTTGGGAAGCAACCAGAGCCTGAGGGGACCTGCCAGGTGACCCCCCCACAGGTCTGGGATGACCCCCAGCTCCGAGAAGGGGATTTTGGTTGTGGTTTTTTTTCCCTTGCCGTTTTCGGAGGTTCAGTTTCATTTTCTCCACGTGGCTTCGTCGATAGAAGTCGTTTGGTGACATTACAGAGCGGCTGCGGCTGCGGGAGCGGCTCCACTGCCGGAACTTCACGTGGTACCTGCAGAACGTTTACCCCGAGATGTTCGTCCCCGACCTCACCCCGACCTTCTACGGGGCGGTGAGTGCCGGCAGCGGGCCCAGAATTCCCGCTGGGAATAACCAAGCGGGGAAGTCCCCCGGCCTTGGGTTGAGGGGATTGCTTTAAATCAGCGTTGGTGCTGCCGCGCCTGTCCCCGCGCCTGTCCCCGCGCCTGTCCCCGCGCCTGTCCCCGCGTCTGTCCCCGTGTCTGTCCCCCCGTCTGTCCCCGAATCCGTCCCCGGCTGGCGGGGCGGGTTTTTGGGCTGCGGCTCCGCTGGAATCCGGTAGAGCCGGTTTGGGGGGGGGGGTGGGGGTGGGGAGGGAGATCCAGGGTGGGGAACCCGCGGGGACGCGGCTTTTTGGGGCAAAGGGGGGGCAAAGAGATGGAAAGTTCCCCTCGCGAGAACCGAACGCCGGCCCGGCCCGGGATGGGCTTGGAAAACTCGGCTGGGGACGGGACATGGAGCTCCGGGTCCATTCCAAAGGAATCTGGGGACAGACAGGACACAGAGCTCCGGCTCCATCCCTGAGGAGTCTGGGGACAGACAGGACATGGAGCCTCCCAGCTCTGTCCCTGAGGAAGCTGAGGACAGGTAGCACGTGGAGCTCCAGCTCCATCCCTGAGGAATTGGGGACAGGCAGGACACGGAGCTCCAGCTCCATCCCTGAGGAATTGGGGACAGGCAGGACACGGAGCTCCAGCTTCAACCCCGAGGAACTGGGAACAGACAGGACACGGAGCTCCAGCTCCATCCCTGAGGAATCGGGGACAGGCAGGATGTGGAGCTCTGATTCCGTCCCTGAGGAATTGGGAACAGACAGGACACGGAGCTCCAGCTCCATCCCTGAGGAATACGAGGACAGGCAGGATTTGCCGCTCCAATTCCATCCCTGAGGAATTGGGGACAGGCAGGATTTGCAGCTCCAATCCCACCCCTGAGGACGGAGCTGCCCAAAAAGCCCCTTTTTCCCGAGCCGGGTGTTGTGTCCCGGGGCTGCCCCTCCTCAGCCGGGTCCGTGTGACAGTAGGTGACAGAGGTGACAGTAGGTGACAGAGAGGTGACAGAGGTGACAGTGTGGTGACAGCACGGTGACAGTAGGTGACAGAGAGGTGACAGAGGTGACAGTGTGGTGACAGCACGGTGACAGTAGGTGACAGAGAGGTGACAGCAGGTGACAGCAGATGACAGGGAGGTAACAGGGCGGTGACAGCCCGGCTGGCGCCGGGTCCTGGCTCCCGCCCAGCTTTGAATTCCCCTTTTATTTCCTGGAGCCTCGGCCCGGGCGGTTTCTCCTTTGCCTCGGGGGGTTGGCCCGGACGTTCCTCGTGTCCTGGAAAGGTCCCGGGACCCGGACCCGGTGCTCCCGG
The DNA here is from genome assembly GCF_009829145.1 of Chiroxiphia lanceolata. NCBI lineage: Eukaryota > Metazoa > Chordata > Aves > Passeriformes > Pipridae > Chiroxiphia > Chiroxiphia lanceolata. The sequence goes on from NC_045666.1 coordinate 247,161, forward strand.
CCCCTGTTTGCAGAGCGATCACCGGAGCCCTGCGCGGCCCAGACCCGGGGCGGGGCCTGTCCCGCCCCTCTGAGACTCTTTTTTCCCCTCCTTTTCTCTTCTTTTCCCCCTCCCTTTCCTCCTTTCACTCCCCTTTTCCTCTCTTCTTCCTCTATATTCCCCCTTTTCTCTTTATTCCCCCCCTTGTCTTCCCTCCTTTTTCCTCTTCCCTCCTTTTTCCTCTTCCCTCCCTTTTTTCCTCCTCCTTTCCTTTTTTCCTCTTCCCCCCTTTTTCCTCTTCCCCCCTTTTTCCTCTTCCCCCCTTTTCCCTCTCCCCCCCTTTTTCCTCTCCCCCCCTTTTTCCTCCCCCCCCCTTTTTCCTCTCCCCCCCCCTTTTCGCTCTCCCCCCCCTTTTTCCTCTCCCCCCCCCTTTTTCCTCTCCCCCCCTTTTTCCTTTTCCCCCCCTATTTTCCTCTTTCCCCCTTCCTCCTCTTCCCCTCCTTCCCCTTTTCCTCCTCTTCTCCCCCGTCCTTCCTTTTCCCCTCCCTTCCTCCTCCTCTTTCCCCCTCCCCGCCCCGCAGATAAAAAACGAGGGCACCAAGAGCTGCCTGGACGTCGGGGAGAACAACCACGGGGGGAAACCCCTCATCATGTACCCCTGCCACGGGCTGGGGGGCAACCAGGTGGGCGCCCCCGACCCCCTCATTTTCCCTCCTGTCCCCCCGTCCCGTTTCCCCCCCCGGGGGGTGACCTTTGGGGGGCACGGTCGCGATGTGTCCCCACTCTGTCCCCGCAGTATTTCGAGTACACGAGCCAGCGGGAGCTGCGCCACAACATCGGCCGGGAGCTTTGCCTGCGGGCGGGGCCGGGCCCGGCCGAGCTGGGCGAGTGCCAGTTCCGAGGGAAGCCCGGCCGGGTGCCCGCGAACGAGGAGTGGGAGCTGGGACAGGTGAGGGGGGCACCGCTCCGGCCCGGGAATCCCCCCTGGGGAGGGAGAATCGTCCCCGTCGCGGGGCTGCTTTGCCGCCGCTTCCCATCGGTCCCACCCCGTTCATTCCCTGCGGTCACAGCCCTCGTTCATTCCGTCCGGTCACACCCAATTCGCCCTCCGGTCACACCCCTCGTTCATCCCCTCTGGTCACACCCCCCACTGACCCTCTGGTCACACTCCTCTTCGACCCCCCCCCCGGTCACACCCCCACTGACCCTCCCGGTCACTCCCCTCGTTCATCCCCCCCGGTCACACCCCCATTCACCCCCCGGTCACACCCCTCGTTCGTCCTCCCCAGTCACACCCCCATTGACCCCTCTGGTCACCCCCCTTGTTTATCCCTTCTGGTCACACCCCCATTCACACACACACACACACACACACACACACACACACACACGGTCACACTCCCATTCACCTTCTGGTCACACCCCCATTCACACCCCCTCAGTCACACCCTCATTCATCCCCCCAGGGTCAGGAACTGTCTGGAGGGTCGGGCCCAGAGAGTGATGGGGATGGAGCTGCATCCATTGGGATCCGCTCACCAGGGGTGTCCCCAGGGGGATGGAGCTGCATCCATTGGGATCCGCTCACCAGGGGTGTCCCCAGGGGGATGGAGCTGCATCCATTTGGGATCCACTCACCAGGGGTGTCCCCAGGGGGATGGAGCTGCATCCATTGGGATCCGCTCACCAGGGGTGTCCCAGGGATCAGGGCTGGGGCCAGAGAGTGGTGGGGATGCAGCTGCATCCCGTTGGGATCCGCTCACCAGGGGTGTCCCCAGGGGGATGGAGCTGCATCCCATTGGGATCCAGTCACCAGGGGTGTCCCCAGGGATCAGTGCTGGGCCCAATTCCTGTTCAGTGTCTTTATTAATGATTTAGATGAGGGGATAGAGTCCCACCATCAGCAAATTTGCAGCTGACACCAAGCAGTGGGGTTGGACCAAGGGTTGGGCTTGATGACCTCAGAGGTCCCTTCCAACCCAGCTGATTCTGTGATTCTGTGATTCTCTGGTTCTCTAATTCTCTGATTTTCTGATTCTGTGATTCTGTGTTTCTCTGATTCTCTAATTCTCTGATTTTCTGATTCTCTAATTCTCTGATTCCCTGATTCCTTGATTCCCTGATTCTCTGATTCTCTAATTCTCCGATTCTCTGATTCTGTGATTCCGTGATTCTTTGATTCTCTGATTCTGTGATTCTCTAATTCTCTGATTCCATGATTCTCTAATTCTCTGATTCCATGATTCTCTAATTCTCTAGTTCTCTGATTCTCTAACGCTCTGATTCTCTAACTCTCTGATTCTCTAATTGCTCTGATTGGTTTCCTGTAGAATCGGCTCATTAAGAACTTGGCCTCGGGCTCGTGTCTGACGGCTCGGGGGCCTCACCCAGCGCTGGTTCCCTGCGACCTCACCGACCCCCACCAGCTCTGGGCCTTCACCTGATCGGGGCTGAGCCCCCCCGGCCCCGACCACACTCAGGAAAACCAGAACCCACAAAGAAACCAACCCAAAACCTTCCTCAGTTGCTTTAATTCAAGAAGCAAAAGCCTTAAAACTGCTGCGTTTCACCGTGGCCTCAAACTGACTCCTGTGCCTTCGGAGCGGGGAACTCCGGGAACCGAGCTGGGCCCGGGGGGCTCCTCCAGGACCCCCAAAAATGTGGCACTTGTGGAGACCCCAAAAATGTGGCACTTGTGGAGACCCCCGTGACGCTCCTCGGGACCTGCTGCTCGTCCTCCCCCTCCCCAGCTCCGGCCGGAGACTCCTGAGCTCATCCCGGGCATTAAAAGGGTGGATTCCCTTCCCAGAGGGGGAACCCCGGTGGGAAAAACCGCAAAATCCGGGTGGTGACCATGGGGGGAGGTGACCACAGGTGGCTTGAGGTGACCCCAGATGGACAAGGGGAGGAATTGGGATCTGTGCCTTGGATAAGGGAGGGAGGGGGATTTTTAGGAAGGTCGTGGGGAGATCGTGTTCCCGGGGAAATCCCGAGTTTTCCTTGG
>NC_045666.1:250343-289034 GCF_009829145.1 Chiroxiphia lanceolata
GGGTCCTGGGGGGGAATGGGGGGGTTGAGACCCTATTTAGGGGTTTCTAGGGGGTATCAGACCCTATTTTGGGGGTCCTGGGGGGGGGTCAGACCCTATTTTGGGGGTCCTGGGGGGGGCACAGGGGGGGTCAGACCCTAATTTGGGGGTCCTGAGGGGTCCGTGGGGGGGTCAGACCCTTTTTTGGGGGTCCTGGGGGGGGTCAGATCGTATTTTGGGGATCCTGGTTGTCGTGGGGGGGGTCAGACGCCATTTTGTGGGGTCCTTGGGGGGAATGGGGGGGGTCAGACCCTATTTTGGGTGTCCTGGGGGTGTCAGACCCTATTTTGGGGGGTCCTGGGAGGGGTCGGACCCTATTTTGGGGGTCCTGGGGCGGAGTAGGGGGGGGGTCAACCCCCCTTTGGGGGGTTCTAGGGAGTCCTGGGGGGGGATCAGACCCTATTTTGGGGGGTCCTGGGGGGGAAGAGGGGTGGTCAGACCCTATTTTGGGGGTACTGGGGGGGGTCAGACCCTATTTTGGGGGTCTTGGGGGGTCGTGGGGGGATCAGACGCCATTTTGTGAGGTCCTTGGGAGGAATGGGGGGGGTCAGACCCTATTTTGCGGGGTCCTAGGGGGTGTCAGACTCTATTTTGGGGGTCCTGGGAAGGGTCAGACCCTATTTTGGGGGTCCTGGGGCGGAGTAGGGGGGGGTCAGACCCCCTTTGGGGGGTCCTGGGGAGTCCGGGGAGGGATCAGACCCTATTTTGGGGGTCGTGGGGGGTCGTGGGGGGGGTCAGACCCCATTTTGGGGGTTCCGGGGGGGGAGTCGTGGGGGGGGTCAGACCCCATTTTGGGGGTTCCGGGGGGGGAATGGGGGGGTTAAGACCCTATTTTGGGTGTCCTGGGGGCGTCAGACCCTATTTTGGGGGGTCTTGGGAGGGCACAGGGGGGTCAGACTCTATTTTGGGGGTCCTGGGGGGGAGTAGGTGGAGGTCAGACCCTATTTTGGGTTTCGTGGGAAGTCTTGGGGGGATCAGCCGCCATTTTGTGGGGTCCATGGGGGGAATGGGGGGGTCAGACCCTATTTTGGGGGTCCTGCGGGGGGTCAGACTCTATTTTGGGGGGTCCTGGGGGGGAACAGGGGTGGTCAGACCCTATTTTGGGGGTTCCGGGGGGGGGTCAGACCCTATTTTGGGGGTCCAGGGGAGTCCGGGGGGGGGTCAGACCCGATTTTGAGGGTCGTGGGGGGACGTGGGGTGGTCAGACACCATTTTCGGGGGTCCTGAAGGGGAATGGGGGGGTTAAGACCCTATTTTGGGTGTAGTGGTGGGGTCAGGCCCTATTTTGGGGCATCTTGGGGGGGCACAGGGAGGTCAGACCCTATTTTGGGGGTCCTGGGGGGTTCAGACCCTATTTTGGGGATCCTGGGGTGTCGTGGAGGGGGTCAGACCCTATTTTGGGGGTCCTGGGGAGGCACAGGGGGGGTCAGACCCTATTTTGGGGGTCCTGGGGGGGTCCAGGGGGGATATCAGACCCCTGTTCCCCCCCACGACCCCCCAAAATAGGGTCTGACCCCACCAGGACCCCCAAAATAGGGTCTGACCCCGCCCGGACCCGCAAAATATGGTCTGACACCCCCCCCGGACCCCTCAGGACCCCCAAAATAGGGTCTGATACCCCCTGTGCCCCCCCAGGACCCCGAAAATAGGGTCTGATCCCCCCCATTCCCCCAAAAAATCCCACAAAATGGCGTCTGACCCTCCCGACGACCCCCCACGACCCTAAAATAGGGTCTGACCTCCACCTAGTCCCCCCCAGGACCCCCGAAATATGGTCTGACCCCCCTGTGTCCCCCCCAAGACCCCCCAAAATAGGGTCTGACGACCCAAGGACACCCAAAATAGGGTCTTAACCCCCCCATTCCCCCCCAGGACCCCCCAAAATGGGGTCTGACCCCCCCACGTCCCCCCACGACCCCCAAAATAGGGTCTGACCTCCCCCAGGACTCCCCAGGACCCCCCAAAGGGGGTCTGACCCCCCCCTACTCCACCCCAGGACCCCCAAAATAGGGTCTGACCCTTCCCAGGACCCCCAAAATAGGGTCTGACACCCCCTAGGACCCCCCAAAAAAGGCTCTGACCCCCCCCATTCTCCCCAAGGACCCCACAAAATGGCGTCTGACCCCCCCAAGACCGTCCAGGACCCCCAAAATAGGGTCTGACCACCTCCCTAGAACACCACAAAGGGGGTCTGACCCCCCCCTACTCCTCCCCAGGACACCCAAAATAGGGTCTGACCCCCCCCAGGACACCACAAAATAGGGTCTGACCCCCCCCCATTCCCCCCAAGGACCCCACAAAATGGCGTCTGATCCCCCCAAGACCTCCCAGGACCCCCAAAATAGGGTCTGACCCCCCGCGGACCCTCAAAATAGGGTCTGACCACCCCTGCTCCCCACCAGGACCCCCAAAATAGGGTCCAACCCTTCCCAGGACCCCCAAAATAGGGTCTGACCCACCCCGGACCCCCACAGTAGGTTCTGACCCCCCCCATTCCCCCCAAGGACCCCACAAAACGGCGTCTGACCCCCCACACGGCCCCCCAGAACCCCCAAAATAGGATCTGACCCCCCCCCCAGGGCCCCCAAAATAGGGTCTGACCCCCCCAGGACCCCCAAAATAGGGTCTGACCCCCCTGTGCCCCCCAAGGACCCCACAAAATGGCATCTGACCCCCCCCTGCGACCCCCCACGACCCCCAAAATAGGGTCTGACCTCCACCTACTCCCTCCCCGGACCCCCCAAATAGGGTCTTAACCCCCGAAGACCCCCCAAGACCCCCCAAAATAGGGTCTGACCCCCCCAGGACACCCAAAATAGGGTCTTAACACCCCAAGACCGCCCAAGACCCCCAAAAATAGGGTCTGACGCCCCCAGGACACCCAAAATACGGTCTTAACCCCCCATTCCCCCCCAGGACCACCCAAAATAGGGTCTTAACCCCCCCATTCCCCCCAAGGACCCCACAAAATGGCGTCTGACCCCCCCCACGACCCCCCACGACCCCCAAAATAGGGTCTGACCTCCACCTACTCCCCCCAGGACCCCCAAAATAGGGTCTGACCCCCTCCATGACACCCCAGGACCCCCAAAATAGGGTCTGACACCCCCCCCCGGACCCCCAAAATAGGATCTTAACCCCCCAAGACGCCCCAAGACCCCCCAAAATAAGGTCCGACCCTTCCCAGGACCCCCAAAATAGGGTCTTAAACCCTCCATTCCCCCCCAGGATTCCCAAAATAGGGTCTTAACCCCCCAAGACCCCCCAAGACCTCCCAAAATAGGGTCTGACCCCCTCCAGGACACCCAAAATAGGGTCTTAACCCCCCCATTCCCCCCCAGGACCCCCCAAAATAGGGTCTGACCCCCACCACGTCCCCCCAGGACACCCAAAATAGGGTCTGACCCCCCCCCAGGACTTCCCAGGACCCCCCAAAGGGGGTCTGACCCCACCCTACTCCACCCCAGGACCCCCAAAATAGGGTCTCACCCCCCCCATTCCCCCAAGGACCCTACAAAATGGCGTCTGATCCCCCCACGACCTCCCAGGACCCCCAAAATAGGGTCTGACCCCCCCCCCAGGACCCCCAAAATAGGGTCTGACCACCCCTGCTCCCCCCCAGGACTCCCAAAATAGGGTCTGACCCCCCCAGGACTCCCTAGAACACCACAAAGGGGGTCTGACCCCCCCCTACTCCGCCCCAGGACCCACAAAATAAGGTCCGACCCTTCCCAGGACCCCCACAATAGGGTCTGACACCCCCCGGACCCTCAAAATAGGGTCTGACCCCCCCCATTCCCCCCAAGGACCCCAAAAAATGGCGTCTGACCCTCCCCCCACGACACCCAGGACCCCCAAAATAGTATGTGACCCCACCCCCAGGGCCCCCAAAATAGGGTCTGACCCCCCCAGGACCCCCAAAATAGGGTCTGACCCCCCCCAGGACCCCCAAAATAGGGTCTTAACCCCCTCATTCCCCCACAGGACCCCCCAAAATAGGGTCTGACCCCCTAGGACCCCCCCAAAATAGGGTCTGACCCTTCCCAGGACCCCCAAAATAGGGTCTGACACCCCCTAGGACCCCCCAAAATAGGGTCTGACCCCCCCCCATTCCCCCCAAGGACCCCACAAAATGGCGTCTGATCCCCCCACGACCCCCCAGGATCCCCAAAATAGGGTCTGACCCCCCCCGGACTCCCTAGAACACCACAAAGGGGGTCTGGCCCCCCCCTACTCCGCTCCAGGAACCCCAAAATAGGGTCTCACTTCCCCCAGGACCCCCAAATAGGGTCTGACCCCACTGTGCCCCCCCAAGACCCCCCAAAATAGGGTCTGACACCCCCACGACCCCCCAAAATAGGGTCTTATCCCCCCCATTCCCCCCCCGGACCCCGCAAAATGGGGTCTGACCCCCCCCACGTCCCCCCACGACCCCCAAAATAGGGTCTGACACCCCCTAGGACCCCCCAAAAAAGGCTCTGACCCCCCCATTCCCCCCAAGGACCCCACAAAATGGCGTCTGACCCCCCCCACCGACACCCAGGACCCCCAAAATAGGGTCTGACCCCCCCAGGACTCCCTAGAACACCACAAAGGGGGTCTGACCCCCCCCTACTCCTCCCCAGGACCCCCAAAATAGGGTCTGACCCCCCCCAGGACACCACAAAATAGGGTCTGACCCCCCCCATTCTCTCCAAGAACCCCACAAAATGGCGTCTGATCCCCCCGACGACCCCCCAGGACCCCCAAAATAGGGTCTGACCGCCCGAGGACACCCCAAATGGGGTCTGACCCCCCCTACTCACCCCCAGGACCCCCAAAATAGGGTCCGACCACTCCCAGGACCCCCAAAATAGGGTCTGATACCCCCTGTGCCCCCCCAGGACCCCCAAAACAGGGTCTGACCCCACCCATTCCCCCCCAGGACCCCCCAAAATAGGGTCTGACCCCCCCTGTGCGCCCCCAAGACCCCCAAAATAGAGTCTGACCCTTCCCAGGACCCCCAAAATAGGGTCTGACCACCCCCAGGACCCCACAAAATAGGGTCTGACCCCCCCCATTCCCCCCAAGGACCCCACAAAATGGCGTCTGACCCCCCCGACGACCCCCCCAGGACCCCCAAATAGGGTCTGACCCCCCGAGGACACCCCAAATGGGGTCTGACCCTCCCCTATTCCTCCCCAGGACCCCCAAAATAGGGTCTGACCCCCCGAGGACACCCCAAATGGGGTCTGACCCCCCCTACTGCCCCCAAGGACCCCGAAAATAGGGTCTGACCCCCCCCCCAGGACCCCACAAAATAAGGTCTGACCCCCCCCCATTCCCCCCAAGGACCCCACAAAATGGCGTCTGACCCCCCCGACGACACCCCAGGACCCCCAAAAGAGGGTCTGACCCCCACCTATTCCCCCCAGGACCCCCAAAATAGGGTCTGACCCTCCCGAGGACACCCCAAATGGGGTCTGAACGCCCCTACTCCCCCCCAGGACCCCGAAAATAGGGTCTGACCCCCCCCGGAACCCCCCAAAATTAGGGTCTGACCACCCCCATTCCCCCCAAGGACCCCACAAAATGGCGTCTGACCCCCCGACGACCCCCCAGGACCCCCAAAATAGGGCCTGACCCCCCGAAGACACCCCAAATGGGGTCTGACCCCCCCCGACGACCCCCCAGGACCCCCAAATAGGGTCCGACCCCTCCCAGGACCCCCCAAAATAGGTCTGACACCCCCTGTGTCCCCCAGGACCCCCAAAACAGGGTCTGCACCCCCCTATTTCCCCCCCAGGACTCCCAAAATAGGGTCTGACCACCCCCGGAACCCCCTAAATGGGGTCTGAACGCTCCCCTACTCCCCCCAGGACCCCCAAAATAGGGTCTGACCCCCCCCCAGGACCCCCCAAAATAGGGTCTGACCCCCCCCAGTCCCCCCAAGAACCCCACAAAATGGCGTCTGAACCCCCGACGACGCCCCAGGACCCCCAAAAAAGGGTCTGACCCCCCCCGGACCCCCAAATGGGGTCTGAACGCCCCTACTACCCCCCCAGGACCCCCAAAAAAGGGTCTGACCCCCCCGAGGACACCCACAAATGGGGGTCTGACCCCCCCTTACTCCACCAGGACCCCGAAAATAGGGTCTGACCCCCCCCCACGACACCCCAGGACCCCCAAAATAGGGTCTGACCCCCACATGGACACCTCAGGATCCCCAAAATAGGGTCTAACTCATCATGTGCCCCCCCCTGGACCCCCCAAATAAGGGTCTGACCTCCCTAGGACCCCCAAAATAGGGTCGGACCCACTCCAGGACCCCACAAAATAGGGTCTGACCCCCCCAGGACCCCCCAAATGGGGTCTGAACGCCCCTACTCCCTCCCAGGACCCCGAAAATAGGGTCTGACCCATCCCAGGACCCCACAAAATAGGGTCTGACCCCCCCCCCCCGGACCCCTAATGACCAGCAAAATAGGGTCTGACATCCCCAGGACCACTCAGGACCCCCAAAATGAGGTCTGACCCCACCCTCTGCCCCCACAGGACCCTCAAAATAAAGTCTGACTCCCACCAGGACTTCCCAAAATAGGGTCTGACCCCCCCAAGTCGCCCAAAATAGGGTCTGACCCCCCCCACGTCCCCCTACTGAATCCGAAAAATCGGTCCAAGAAACTACACAGGGATTTTTTTATCTTTAAGCAGCAAGGTATTTGTTTATTCAACGATGGGAGCAGGGAAAAGGTGCCAGCACAGAAAGCCCTGGCTGCCCACGGACTGCCCAGGCTGTGCCACACACTGCACCTGAAAGCCAAAGCTGAGAAGCTTTCTGTCCTGGGGCACAGGGCTGCTGCCCCTCTCGTCAGCCCCGCCCCGCCATTGCCGGCCACCCCCCCAAAACCCGATCCAAAGGAGATAATTGGTTTTACCATCTTAGAGTTTTTCCCCCCAGCCTCGCCGTCACCTTTTTTCTCCTGCCACCGAAAGCTGCCTGCCCGTCACCACAGACTGAACCTCTGCCGTCTGCAAGTGGACCGCGATCCTCCGTGCTACCCACGTGGGTTTTTCCCCCCCGACCATATACCGAGATCCCCCTTCAGCCTGGAGCCGCCCGGTGCGAGGCGGGAGCTGCGGAGAAGCTCACATCCTGGCTGCATTCCAGAGAACTAAAGACCCCCTGCAGCTAAAGACATAACATCACACCGAAAGCGGCACAGACCAGAGGAAAAAAAAAGGCGAAAGCTGCTTCTTTCTCTCCCTCTCCCCCCCACTCCACAAGTCAGCTTGGACGAAGAGGTAGTTCTTGGTGGTAATCTTTTTTTATGCTTCTAAAAAGGAATGTTAGCATTTTCTAACCTTTTCTTATTTTTTCCTCTTTCTCTTCGCATCGCTTAGCAGTTAATAAAAACAGTTTGGGCATCAACAGTTAACTTGTATGAGTTTTCATTTTGCTCAAGGCAACATTCGAATAAAAAAATCCCTTCTGCAGTACTTTAGCAGATTGTAACAGCCACACACTGCACCTCAAAGCCAAAGCTCACAGCCTTTCTGTCCTGGGGCACAGGGCTGCTGTCCCCTTTGTTGTAGTTGCCATCACAGAAACATGGTGGGATGACTCACGTGACTGGAGTGCCGCCATGGATGGCTACAAGCTCTTCAGAAGGGACAGGCAAGGTCGGAGAGGTGGAGGGGTGGCTCTGTATGTTAGAGAGTCTCTTGACTCTTTAGAACTTGAAGTCAGTAACAATAAGGTTGAGTGCCTGTGGATCGAAATCAGGGGGAAGGCCAACAAGGCTGACATCCTGGTGGGAGTCTGTTACACAGCACCCAACCAGGGTGATGAGGATGATGAATTTTTCTACAAGCAGCTGGCAGATGTCTCCAAATTGTCAGCCCTTGTTCTTGAGGGTGACTTTAACCTGCCGGATGTCTGCTGGGAACTCCACATGGCAGAGAAGAGGCAGTCTAGGAGATTCCTAGAGTTGTCCTAGAAGACAATTTCCTGCTCCAGCTGGTAAATGAGCCTGCCAGGGATGGGGCCCTGCCAGACCTGCTGTTCACAAACAGAGAGGGGCTGCTGGGAGATGTGGTGGTCGGAGGCCGTCTGGGACACAATGACCATGAAATAATAGAATTCTCAATACTCAGGGATGCAAGAAGTGCCATCAATAAAACCTCTGTGCTGAGGCACTCCGTGGGCAGCCAGGGCTTTCCGTGCTGGCACCTTTGCCCTGCGAGGAATCCTCGTTTGGATCGGGTTTGGGGTGGGCGGGCCAGCAGTGGCGGGGCGGGGCCGACCAAATCATGGAATCATGGAATCATAGAATCATCGAATCATCGAATCATCGAATCAGACGGGTTGGGAAGCACCTCTGAGATCATCAAGTCCAACCCTTGATCCACTACCTCCACAGTTGCTAGACAATGGCACTAAATGCCACGTCCAGCATCGTCTTAAAAACCTCCAGGGATGGAGAATCCACCCCTTCCCTGGGCAGGCCATTCCAATGCCTGATTACCCTCTCTGGAAAGGATTTCTTTCTAATGTCTAGCCTAAACCTCCCCAGCCTAAACCTCCCTCTTGTCCTACTGCTGATTGCCTGGGAGGAGAGACCAACCCCCACCTGCCTACAACCTCCTCTCAGGGAGTTGTAGAGAGCCATGAGGTCTGATTAGGAGATATGTTTTTTTCTCCAAGTGCATACGAAAATAGTTTCTGCTTTACTACGTCATATTTACATATAATTCAGCCCCTGCTTTTAGACCATTTATCATCCAGATTTAATATTTTTTTCCCCCTGGAAATAAAACAAAGGTTTTGAAATTTTTCTCTATCTTCTCCGAAACACGAGAATTTGTCTTAGCAAGACACAGCACCCAGTCAGGATAATAACTGGTTTGAATGACCCTATTGATATCTTTGGTAGCTGTTTAGTGTGTCTGTCTTGCAGAGCCAGCATTCAGAATCTGCACATTTTGATCAATGTGTGATGTTTTGTCACAAATTCTGGAGTATTATTTGAGCCAGTTCAAAGTTAATAACGTATTTCTAAAACTGATCTTCTCCTCGATCTCCATCTTTGCAAGGTTTTTGTGTTTGTTTCAAAGTAAAAGCTGTAAACTTTATATAGGAGATGGAAGTGTCAAGATTTTTTTCTCTCATCTTTTCTGCAATATGAATGCCAGCTGCTCCTTGGAATGTTCTTAAACTGCATCGACAGTTTCTGCAGCCTTCTTTTAAATAATTACAATTTCAGCTTGTCTGTAGTTCCATGACTTTGCACTCTGTTCTCCTAAGTCTTAGGATTTCACCTGTTTGGCTACCACCCCTTGCAGGTTTTTACTGACCTCATCAAGCCATTCTTTTTCACATTGCCAGGAGATCCAGGCTTTTCAGAGGGGGAAACCTTCTGCAAACCATATTGGAAAAGCTTTCAAAGTTACACATTCAGTGAAATGTGCACTCTGGGCAAATGGAAATGATGTTCAAATGACGTTTGCCAAGCGAGCTGATTCAGTTCTGGTGTAGTAGGTGAGGAGTTTCCCTTTTATAAGAATTGATGGTGCTTTTTTCATCGGATTCTGGGTCGAAGGCTGCACACTTTTATCTGCGTACTTACCTTCACTCTCAGAGTTTGTATCACCTGAATAAAATTTGCATAAATAAAAACGTGACTTGTACAGAGCACATAAGAGAGGCCCACATGCTAATTATTGGCTCTGGCCATCGTGAGTTTGTTTAAAGCTTGAGAGACTTCAGTTTCCTAACCAAACCAGACCCAGGAAAAAAAGGCTTAAAAAGTTAACAGTCTTGCCTTAGGCAAGCCAAGAATTACACAGGCTGGAGTAACTCTCAATATTAGGTACCAAAATTTTAGCCCCAGTGGCTAGTTTAGAGGAAGGTCACGAATCTAGGGAAAGACAATGCTGCAATTTGAAAAAGAAGCATTAATTTGAAAAATAAGTCTAAAAGAGAATGACATCATTTTTTAAAGTAGCACTGCAAAAAGAACTTTGAGACCTGTTTCCTTGGCTGTGGTCTTTTTCTGCAAACCTCTGCTAATATTTGAAATGTCCAGAGGGATAACCAAGGAGAAAAGACAAATAAAATTAAGTTAGAGGGGAGCTTTGACTTCTAACAATATTTCAAACAAACTTTGTTTGTGACAGTAAGAGGAAAAGGACTAATATACAAGATTACTTTCTCGATATTCTTCTGCCTTAAATTACCTGTCCAAGTTAATAAGTATATTGATATATTCAATTTATTTCTAATTGAAGTAAGTTTCCTCCCGGGGACTTCAACAGAGGCTGAATGAGAAGGCTAATCTGTATTTGCTTATTTGTAAATTGGGGGGGGGGAATGATAAATTAATCACTCTGGAATTAACAATATAATTATTTGTGGTGTGCTTCAGGAAACTGTGGAAATGTTAGATAAATGCCAGGTATTACTGTCACAGGACTATGCTTGGACTCTCTCGGTGGAGACAACATGTAATTTGATAATATAAGTCAAATTACTGGAGCAAGACTGGAGACAGAACAACTGCTTTATTTATACTGCAGTGAAAAGATTGAAATTACAGATTCCAATTGGCTCTTCACTCATAGGAAAATATTCCAAGAAATCAATGGTTTTACTCAAGACAGGAATTCAGTAATAGGTAAATAGAGATGACTTTTTTAAACAGGCTACATGCTGTTTATCCTGTCTTCCCTGGTTTGCAGTAAATTTGTGCCTTATCCCTTTCATTGTTAATTATGATTCTTTAACTTGAAATGATGAGATTTCAAAGGGGAAAAAAAAAGCAGGAGTGGAGAAGGTGATGGATGGGGGGGAAGGAGACAGTGTGTGTGTGTGCATGCCTTGGTTATGGAAACACAAATATGGAATGTGCTAGAGTTGTGTTCTCAGTGGAATTTCCAGTGCCCTGTATATGGAGGGGTCTTAAATATCCCACCTAAGGCAGACTGTCATTTCCAGACAGATCAGAAAGTTCCCTTTGTACTACAGATCTTGATTATTTCAGTTAAAGCAGCGCAGCCTTTTTGTTGGATGCAACATTTCTAAGCATCTGACAGGACTAAATGATTATTATTTCCACACTAGTTACAGGTATCCTTGATCTTCAGAAAGGTGTAGTTTAATTATGAAAGATTATTTGCATGCAGACCTGGAAACATTCATTAGATTTTGCTTTCTTCACGGCTGAAAACACAAACTATAAATTGCACAATCATTTAGTTCTCCTCACCTTTGAGGAATTCCTCAACTGTTTCCCCAGCTGCAGGTAACTTTTTCAAAGATACTCAGGAATTCAAGTCTTCCCAAACAAACAAACAAAGAAAAACCAAAAGCAAAACAAAAACAACCTCAAACCAAACCAAAATAACCTCACTGGGAGACGAGTATGGATAATGGTTAGGGAAGTACTTTCAAAATACAAGAAAATAAAAAAAAAAAAAAAATAAAATTTTCCAATGTTTCCGTGTTTAGAGGAAATAATGACTGCAAAAATTGTTGTGGGTTGCTTATAGACATACATTTCTAATTGTTTCCTCATGCAAGTGCACTCAGCAGTCCTGCCCCATGCTGGTCAGTCACAATTTCCAAATGCTGATATCAAAGATGCTTGTGCTGACAAAACAACGTTCTGGAACAGGTTCTATGTCCATAAAACATTCATTTAGGTGATGTAAAATTATCAAAGTTCATGCAGCAATTTTCCTTTAATAATGGTTGTACTTTATACAGAATAGCTGTGGAGACAGAGTTTATTTTAAACCAAGCTTTTAGCTTTGTACACAAAGACTTTCAGTGAAATAACTTATCAGACAAACTTTTGTCTGATCTATGCAACTGTCAACACAATATATTTCTACGGTATCAAAAATTAGGCAATCATAAGGAAAAGTGTATAAAAAGATCTATAAATAAAAGATAACATTAGTAGTAGTGATACAAATAAAACTAAAAGGAAAAATAAAATTAATATTTATTATTAATGGCAATCATTTAAATTACGTGGCTATTTTCATTTTTAGTTCTAAACAGACATTCTAAAAAAACCTCATTTTTGCTGCCTTCTGGAAAAGGGGGCACAGCAAGCTCAAATCTCTCAGCCATTTAATTCGGCAAACCAGAGAAGGTCCAAAGCAGAAATTCAGTTTAATCAGTCCTCTGCTGTGCCTCGTGTCACCGAACAGCTCCGTCACCTCTATTTACTGTTCATTTATTTACACAGTAAGGGATGACAGAAAAGAAAGTCAAGAGAAGTAAATACTCGGGGGGGGGGAAAAAAAAGTCCCTAACGTTCCTCCTCGACCAGAGAAAGCAACAGTAAATTAGCCTCTAGTAACACTCCCTAACTTTTAACGACCAAAGATACCATTATCGTTGAGTTTGCACATGACAAAGCAGATGGTTTTGCTAAATCACTCTGAATAATCCTGGGAGCTGACTGTGACTCCAGATTTGCAGGTCTCAGACCCTTCAGACAGGCAGCACAGCTCCAGCCCCAAACGTAAGGAAGCTTCTTGGCCCCCGAGAGCTGGGTTGTTTTAAATAACACACTGTGATGACCCAAGCCAAGCAGATACTTCTTTGGGAATTTATCCCTAACTCGGTGTCCACATCCGTCTCAGCTCAAAATGATGAGGGAGAAGCGTCGTGCTCCTTATCCCGGTTCTCAAAGATACTCAGGAGCTCAAGTCTTCCCAAACAAACAAGCAAAAACCGAAAGCAAAACAAAAAAAAACCCCAAAACAATAACAAAAAAAACCAATCTCAGATTTAGGAACCAGATTCTGTCTGTCCACCCAGCGCTGCTTGCTTCCACCGTATAATAAATTCTAATTTGGATACCACATTTTAAGGCATTTATTTTATCCTGCAAAGATCAATCTTAAAGAAATCTTCAAAAACTCTAATATCTTTTTTTTTTTTTTTTAACTCTAAGTATTCATGGGAATTCGTGTTAAGCAGTTAATTTTCTTTTCTGGAAAACTCCAGCATGCCAATAATTGCCATAATGTGTAGACAATGGAACTGGGTGTTATGGAAATGTATTCTATTCTATAATTAAAACAAGCAAATTCTGTAATTAAAACAAGTTTCTATAGAAACACTGGTGTTGATGGTATGTCAATGTTTTCCACGGAAAGCTTTTTTAATTCTGCAACCCACATAACTTGGATGTCAAGTTCTCAACTGACATGATGTTTCCATAAGATAAAGGAGTTAAGAGAGCAGTTATATTCATTTATAAATGCAATTTTTAAGGGGTTAATGTCTGTAGGGCCCTGCTCACTGGCTTCTGAGACCTGAAGCCACCTGGGGAGGCAAATTACCAGGAAAATTCTTCTAACTGGAATTGCTTCTATAGTTGTTTTTTATTTCCTTGCCAGAAGCTGGCTTCTCATAATAATACTTTGTAATACTTTGCTTTGGAAATACACGTTTTTAAGCCCAGGTTTTGACAGCCTGGTGATATCACTGTGAGGAGAAATTGCACTACAGTAGCAGGACACTCATTTTAGAGCTGAAATCATGTTTCAGCTTCGTAAAATGAAGAAAATTTTTTATAAATTAAAAAGAGATCTTTACATTTGCATAGCCTGATTTGGCACCTGAAAAAAGATGTGGAATTCTACAAAAGGAGGGTCCAGTCAACTATACATTTTTAAAAATTTGTGCATTCTAGGATTCTTTATTAAGAGCCTGAAAAGCAAATGTTTCACTTGAAAGTAGTTTGGTCACAACATGCTAACCTAAACGTTCAGCAGTGTGACTCTTTTTTTTTTTTGCTATATCAATTTCACACCGGAAAAAAAGCCAATTTTTAGCTCTAAATTCTTATATCTAAGTGGTTTGGGCACAAATTGAAAGCTCAAAAAGCAGGGTTCAGAATCCTTGCCCTCAGCGAGTTTCTCTGTGCTGTTTTTCACGTTTATACAATCATTCCAGTGGGACAGTGTCAAATGCTTTGCACAAATCCAGTTATGTGATAATTCAAGCACCGTTCAACATAAGGTGTGTTTGTCCTGTGATCACCACTTGTGTGCACTGTCTCCATGACATCCTTTGGTATAAAACCACTTTGATTACCTTTGCCATCTGTTGGTAAATAAAGAAGCCAGCCTATACAAAAGACACCAGGCAATGAACACTGAGAAGTTAAATATGTATTTACTGTATATGGATTATTCAGATGGGAGAGACAGACTGGCCAAGTAATCAGATTGTTGTAAAAAGCACACCCCTGAGTCTGATTAGATGAGAAAAATCTGTGACATTACCAAATTAATGCAATTGCCCTGTGTCATATTTACAAGGGGGTCAATATTACCATCCAGATAAAATAAGATCAAAATAATGTAAATGTATCTAAAATGCACTCGGTGTAATTCGGAAGTAACGGTGAGATAAAGATGAATCCAAAGGGGACTTTAAGCCATTAGCAATGCACATTTAGGGGAAAAAAACAAATAGGAAATTATGCCATAATGCTTCCTCACCTTCAGCTCAGGAAGAGTCTGCAGCAAGCTTTGCTCTGTCTGTGATGTTCCAAAAACAGCAGCAGTTATCACTTGTTGCAGATGTGGATTTGAAAGCTCCTCCGGGCTCAGCATGTTTTATGTCACGGTTAAAGCTTCTTTAAATGATTTTTTTCTGCAGTAGCTTGCTCTTACAGCTCCATCCAGGTGTAACGATTTCAGCAACTCTACTTTTATCCACCCGAAGTTATAAGTTTTGTGGTCATCACCTGTTCACCCTCATGGCTATTGCTCCACAGACTAACAGCAACTGAGAGCACCACTTTACAGCTTGATTCCTAGTGAATTACTAGCAGTGGATATGTTCTAAAATCATCAGCCAAAGTACCTGCTGAACTGTCTGAAAACGTAATATATTCTCCATAAACAAATCCTGCAGACAAATTTCGTTCTCCCTTTTCAGATTCCTGTAATTCCTTAAAATAGTTGCTAAAAACCTTACATGGAAAGAATGATTTTAAGAAGTAGATGTAGCTGAGATTTAAACATTTTCCTAATCTTGTCAGTGATTTAGTTAAGATGGAGCTGTGATTGGTGAATGAAGATTCTGAGCTCAGTTCTGCTTATGCAAGCTTATAATAAGTACATTGAAGGAATATATATATTAAATATATATATATATATATACAAAATACAGAACACAATATCCATCAGAGCTGAATCAAGCCTGCTTCTAAATACAGTATCATGTCCCTGCTTGCAAGTAGCCAGATATTGTATGTCTGACCTGCCCTCCAGCTTGGGCACAGCAGCATTAGAAAGAGCACGTTATGGTATTCAGCAAAAGCTCTTTCAAGCTCATTTGACACATTGCTTGCTCAGCAAGCACACCTATACCTGCTCTTAAATGTGCCAGGCCCCTATGGCACTGCAGCTGGAATGAAAACATCCTTACAGTTCAGAAATCTGTCCTGGTTTATTAAAGACTCATTATGAGCCACTCAGTCCAAACTGCGAGCAGGTATCACCAAAAATAACAAGGTTGGGTTACTCCTACAACCCCTTGCATGCCAGTGTAAGTAGTCCAGTACCCAGCTCTTCATCAGATCAAACATTCAAACGTGATTCATGGTGTTTATAAGCTACCAAATTTTACAGAGTCTCAGCCAAGCAGTGTTGCTAATTTGATGCACCTATAATGAGCTGACCATCTTTCATTTTCTCTGAAGTTGTTTATTACACTGGTAGGGCCTCTTACTCATTTAATCTTGTCGACATGACTGATGCTTATTACAGTAGCTAAAAGATTATTAAGAAAAATTACTATCAAGGACATAATGGAATGAATAAACCCTCCTGCTGAAGGGTGTCTTTTGGGGAAGGATCTAATTTCAATACCATGTCAAGATCTGGTTAATTGTTGCCACCTGAATACACGATTCCCAGAAGACTCCAAAAAAAAAAAGGGAAATCAAGAGACCGAATGAAGTTTGAACAACACAAAAATAACACTGTAAAGTGTACAAAAATAGTAAGGAGAGTGAAATTATTTCAGTGGAAAGACAGCAGTCACAGCAGCACCAGTGCTTATGGCCAGCAGGTGCCACAGCTCTTGGACTCCACAGTGACAGGAGGCAAAGGGAGGCAAAGCAAGGCAAGGCAAGGGAGGTAAAGCAAAGCAAGGCAAAGAGAGGGGCAAAGGAAGGGCAAACGAGGCAATGCAAGGAAAGGAAGAGCAATGGAGAGGCAAGGGAGGGGTAAGGCAAGGAAGGGGCAGGCAAGGTATGGCAATGAAAGAAGGGGAGGGCAAGGGTCAGCAACACATGGGAGAAGCAGAAGAGGCAAGGAAAGCCATGGGAGGGGCAGGCATGGCAAGGCAAGGCTTGTTGAACCAAGGCAGCATAAGGTGTATTTCTTTTTCAGGCTGGCTGTCTCCAACCAGAGATCTCCATGCAGAGCTGCTCGGACACAGGGGCCTTGATACAAGGGTGCATAGTTAGGGATGGTTTTCCTCCTCCATGCCTTGGAGAGTTTTCAGACCAAACCAGCTGAAGGCAGCAAAGTTGCAACAAAACAAACTCAGCTAATAAATATGCGTTAAGAGCCCTTGCACAAAGGGTTTGTGTGGACAAATACTCAGAAGTGAATGGTAACTGATGATACTGCAGCCAAATCAAGAGATTATGTAAAGATGAGTTTATGAATTGTCTTAAAAATGCATATGAGGAAACAAGAGTGGTAACACAATGGAAAAAGACAAAAATTAGCTTCTTTCAATGCAGCAGATTAGTAAGATAAAAGAAAAAACTCTGTTGGACTAACTCTGTAACATTGCTGACATTAGTACAAACTTGTCAATTTACACAATTGACTGCTCTCAGAGGTAGAGTTGCTTTATCTTTTGGATGGATTGTTCCCACCACTCTTGCCAACGCTGAATTGCCAGCAGCTGAGCTGTGCTTTCTTCCTTGATCTGGGCAAACAGCTGCTCAAGCTTACATTTGTATTTCTGTATAAAAAACAATTAAGGACACAATTGGTGGCGATGAAATATAATTTTACTTTGCCTAAATCCAGGTCCTGATCCATTGTGCCAGAAGACTGCATAGAGGCCACTTATTTTCTACCTTTGACAATAGAACTATGTGAATAATTAATTGTTCACCCTGTCCCCTCTGTGTTCCCTTTTTTAAAGAGATCTGGAACTAAGTTATCAGCAATATTTAACTTTTGCTAAAATGCAAGATCTTCATCTCACTTCCATTAGCTCCTAAGATTAGAGAGGGGCCTACCCTCAAGACCTAAGCATGCATCTGCAACATGGGATGCACTCAGGCTCTCGCCAGAACTTCTTAACTCACAAGTATGACCTGAACTACTATCAAGCTGCTAAAAAGGTATTTCATCTAAACAGAAACTTGTAGTCTACTAGGAAAACCTCAAAGGCCCTGTATTAAAGAGTCCATGCTTCAAAACATAAAATACTGTGTTTTTAATGCAACACAACATGCAGGAAAATATTTTTGTGGCATGTATCCAACTGTTTGTATCCAACCAAAAAGGTTCCCTTCAAAGCTGTGCTTGGGCACCAGGACCAGATACATAAAACACTCATGCAAATTGATAGTTTTGATGACATCTGCCACTGTTGACAGTGTATTTTACATTTCCCTCTTAAATATATATATTTTTTAAAAGTTAACTCAGTTCACTAGTCCACATCAGACGCATAAATACTGATCATTTCTTTCCAAATGATTCAACATAAGAATATTCTTCTAACTGCTGAGCAAATGTTCTGCAAGTGAATATTCTTCTAACTGTTCTGCAAGTGATCATCAGTGCCAGTCAGAGGGTCAGAGCTGTCTGCAACGTGTTCATTCTTCCAGCAGCCTCAGTGAAGAAAGAGCGATCACTTTTACGGTGAAAACAGTGATCTGTGATATTTCTGGATATAAGAGAGGTATGAGGTATTTTACAGCCCTTTACCTGTTATTGAAAAATCAGCCTTTGTGATCTAACTCTAAACTGCGGGCTTCAGAAAGAAAGGGGAGTGAAAGCAGCACTGGAGAGCAGCATTGGGGCAGAAGCTGCTTTTGGAACTGTGATGCTGCTGAATGCAGTGCCCTGTTTCTGACACCATCCATGCTTCTCTGCTGAAACAATTCCCCTTTGTCAGGGTTCCCTGAGAAACCAACCCTGTCTGCTTCTGACAATGTCACGAAGAAACAGACACAAGAGAGGACTTCTACACCTGGATAATGTGGCTTTAAAATCTGAAAACACCGTGTTATGTTAAAACTTACACATAGATACGATTCTGTGGGTTTCTTCTCAGAAAACCTCACCCCCAACAGCAGCAGCCCCACTCACAGGCCCACCTGGTATGCAGCTTGTCTCGCATCCATCACTGCTAGATGGCCCAGGGGAGTCTGAGCTGTTGAAACCGTTGCAGTTCCTCTGCAAAGAACATAGGCTGGAGCTTCAGGAAGAGTAGTCTCAGGTATTCCTGGCCAAGTCCTTTAAAAAACCAAACCAACCAACCAAAAAACACACGAGAGAGAAACTTAGAAAAGAGAGTGTATCGTACTAATTAACGTTACTTGTACTAAAGTGCAAAAGATCAATTTTATTTATTTTTTTTTTTAATCCCCACAAAAGGCTTACCCTAAAAACTTACTTGTTTAGTACAACCACCTTTTCTTTTAAAACTTCAGGATCTCTGCACAGTATTGAATTCTTATCTTCTGAATGACAATACACAATATATTCATAGATCTGAAAGTGCTGAATTGATAACTAGTGGCTAGCAAATGGCATAGCAATAGCCATGACATTGTATTGGTTTACACTACAATATGTAATTCACTTTTATTTGGATCCATTGTAATTCTTTCTTTAAAATCACCAGCCACCCCAGCTGCCCCACAACTAGTTCAATGACATCACTAAGAATGAGCACAGTGCAAGTGTAGAAAACCCTTCCAGAAGATTTTACTAGGAGGAGATTAGGGTTTTTCGCTTCAGAAAGCTTTCCTGCCTGGAAAGAGGCATCTTTCCCAGAGACAGTTTTGGAATGTTTCTCTTCCTGCATTCCGGGGAAGCTCTCCCTGGTATGAGAAAAGATAAGTTGTCACAGACACGTCTGAGGGCCAATAAAAGCCCTGAGGAGAACAGGAGGCATGACTTTTCCCAGGCCCGGGGCAGTTTTGTGCTGATGTGTCGTGTTCTCGACTCTTGAAAATAAATTCTCCTAAATCCTTCCACTGCCTGACATCTTTGGACTCCCTGCAGGTATTTGACCCTCACAATAAGTATTCAGCAGCTTCATCAAGTGCAGCAAAAAAACTATGAGGACAGTGCCTGGTACCAATTTAGAGAAGAGAAATTAGACAGAACAGTATCTTCAAACATTACCCCCTCCCTCGTTGGATTAACTGTGGAGCTTTAGAGGTTTCTGGAGGAAGCCCAGTTTGTTTCCGATGGATTAAAGTCGACATCTTCTCTCTGGGTCTTTCAGTGCCTGGAAGAGAACAGGAGATCTATTCAGCAAAAGCAAAACCATGGCAGAAACAGGGCTGTTTTGGAGTAACTCCATGCAGCTTGATGCTCTACACTTTCAAGAAATAGCTTTGTGGGCTTCATTACGCAAATCTTTGCATTTAAAATATTACAGCATATAAAAGCCTCTGCTTCCTGGGGCAGCCTGCTGCAGTCTTTGAACAGGAAGAGAAGGCCTGAACAAGCAATTTCTTCTTTACTTACCTGCTACTTGTATGTCATCAACAGTGATGGTTTCATCTAATTCCAAGAGCAGCTTTTCAGTGAGGGCAGCCAGTGCAGAAAAAAAGCTCTGAGCACACTCAGCAGCACAGTCCTGTTGGGATATTGGAGACAAGGGAGAGAAATTCTTTTGATAATTTGATCTCCTTTTAATTTGGCTCCAAAAGAACTACACAAGTATCCAACCTTGACATTCTGCAGCAGGTGCAGATAACAGACATAAAGCTCGAAGCTGCACATAAAAGGGTCTCAAAGCATCTCTCTGCAGTATTCTTAACACTGCCTGATCATTTAAAGTTCACAGAACTGTGGAGTTCTGTGCACAGGTACCCATCAGATATATATTTGTGTTAAACCTGAGAAAAACAGCTGCCTGTAAGTGCATCCTTCTTCCCAAAGCAAAGACCGTTTTGGAATTCGGGTACTTTGGGTGGAAGTGCTTTGGTCAGGTGTTATTCTAAAAGAGGGTATTTGTGTTTCTGTGACTGTAGGCAGAGTCAAGAGCAGAAGGAGCTGTTACTTTGGAATAAAAAATATATATACTCTGCAGACAGTACAGAATTTGGAGTAAGTGGCCTGAGAGAAGAAAATAAAGAGCTTTAGTGCTGGGCAACCAACCTTCAATAAACCCCTGGGGCAGAGGGGGAAAAGTGTTTTGATTCCTGAATCTCTCCTGTAAATTCTACTTATTCCAGTCCTTAATCTTGTGTGGAAAAGTGCCAATTATTTGCACTAATGAAATGTACAGAGAAGAAAGAAACCCTTTCAGGTATCTGTTGTCTGCAAATAAGAGAACTAACCAGAGGATGTCACCCCTGCAGCCAACACTCCCATCTACCATTAAGCTCACAGCCAGTATGCTCTATACACAAGATCAGTTAGTTCCACAATAAATCTATACATGTCTATGTGTGCATGTGTATTTATGTCCATATTGACCTAATGCTGATAATACATAACTGAAAAGTGGAACGATACGTGACCAGGATTGCCCAAAACTGAAAACATTTTCAAGTTTCCTTTAGACGGGGAGGAAAAATGTGCCCAAAATGCACTCTCCTTTCCAAATGCAACATTTAAATTCACAGTAAGCAAGGGCTTTACAATTACCTGCAGCATCTTTGTGTTGAGGTGAACACCCTCAGTTTGATCTTTTTGCCTATTTATTTCCTCTTGGTACAAAGCCTCCAGCTGAAGGGAGTTGTTTGGGTGTCCCAGGGAGTAATGTAATTTTCTCTGGTGCACAGTCTGCAAGCAAATACATGAGAAAGAAATGCCTTCGGTAAATAATGTACTTTTAGTCATAATAAGGAAGAAGTAAACCCAAAACATTTTCGATAAAAGCATTCAGAAAGACAAAGAAAACAGAGCTACTCCGTGGCTGTCTGGAGATAAACCTTGCAGTGCAGTATGCACTAAATTGCCTCTCTGCTGGAGGACAGCGCCTGTGGTCTCACCACAGGGTTTGTTTTCAGTAAATAATCATCTCTCCTACCAAGTGGTAAAGAAGATACTTTTTCATAACTCTGTATTTGTAATTTTTTTCCTGCATTTAACTTAATACTCAGAGCAACAAAACCCGAAGTTACTGTAGCATTTTCTGCATGATCTCCATTATGATTCTGTTCTGAGTTCTGACATTACTGGAAAAAAATACGCCTCTTTTATGAATAATAGTAAATAGTAGTATTTCATTATCCATATATCATAGTTCCTACAAAGGAGTGCAGCCATACAGTAGGAGCTGTATGGCCCTACCCCAAGGTCACAGCCCTTGCAGAGCTGACAGTCCCAAGTGTAAGGTTACAGGCAGACAAGAAAAAGGCAGACCAGTGCTGGAAGAAGGGAGAAAAAGGACTGAGTTCCAGGAAATACAAAGCTTCCAGGAAAACTACCCAGACTAACTGCAGACACAGAAACTACACCTCAGTTCAGCAGGGACTGATGAAGCAAAGAGTGAAAATGAGAAAAAGAAAATTTTGTCAGATGCATTTAGCATTGCTTACACTGGAAGCATTCCAACATATCCATGATAGATACCTTCATATCCTCCCACTCTCCCAGCTGTCTGTTGAAGAGGTGCTGAATCTGAGCAGTGGAAGAGCTGAGTTTCTGCTCATGTTCTCTTAGAAGACTATCCACTGCCAACCGGGAGACAGAGGAGAGCTCCTCCTCAAACCTCTTCAGCTGATCCCGAAATTCTTTGGGGAAAAAACAGTGCATGTACGTGACACAGAAGGATTAATTGCAAGGAAGAAAACCCCACTCAGTCCAGATGAATACACACTGCAAGGGTCAAACAGCCTGGAATTTTCTCCCTCAGAGATTCTGGCTCTGCCATTCCTTTTCCTAGGTCCACTGCTTTGAGAAGCATACACTTGCTTAAAGATGTGACCTGTACAGGTCTTTCAGCTTAGTCAAGTGCCCTTCTGCTATGAGTTTTGTAGCTGAGAATACTCAGAAAAGAATATTGGCTCAAGTTCCAGTAAAATCAACTGGAGTTTTTCCACTGAGTCTGATGGATTAAGACAACGACATTAATTCTTGGTCACTGCAATTTTCAGCTTACATATTGAAAAATTCCACACACAAGAAATTAAAAGTCTTAAAGGAGTGAATTTACCTCTAAGACAGAAATTGTAGTAATCATCTGCCTGTCTTTTGTATGACAGCAGTTTCTGTCTGAGCTTGTCTGCCCAACGTTCAAAAGTCTCTGGCAGATATTTAGGTATTCCCATCTGAGGTGTCTTTTCTCCATAAAAATCCTGCAGAAGGGAACAAAAACCCAGATAAATTGTTGATAACACATTCAAATGTGTCACATCTAGGTATGTAACAGCAGGAGAAGGAAGGAAAATTATTGGATGGTCTGACAAATACTGAAAAGAACCAAATTATTTCTCTGACGCAGGAGTGGACCTATGAAAGCAAAAGTGACTGAAGAACACAAGGTTTTCTTACCTCACCAAGGTCAAGCAAGGTGTTGCTACCCGTCCAGAGAATGTTCATAATAATCCCCTTAAAAGTACTGAAAACCAACAAAATTAAAAAAAAAATAAAATTAAATACTATCACACTGTAAAATGATCACATTGGCAATATTCACCGCTGTTCAAACATTCTGTTCAGGTTAATTTTAATACATTTTTCAGAGCATACCCAAACAAATATTCAGAGTGCCTAAGATCCTTCCCCTGCATTAGCATTGGTTCTTCTCAGAAGCAGCCAGGACTTGCAGCTCTTGTAAATGATCACTAGAGAGCACTGCCACATCAAAAAGCAATCCTAGCCAACCTCCTGGGCCTAAAACTTACCTTAAGAACTGACCATGCACTCTGGATAAACCAGAGATATTTGAAGGTGGGTCTAGCTGTTTACTGGAATTATTTTGAAACGGAGTGGGAAATAAAAATTCCCAAGTGCTTAAACAGCTTAGGCATTAATTTGAATAGTTTTGCATGGCACATATGAAATATCTCAGTTCTGTAGAGTACAGCTGCACAGACAGGATAATTTTCTTAGAGAAGGGGAATGGGACCTGTTTGCTCCATGTTTACTCCTATCAATGGAATATTGAGCACAAGAACATAGTGTATAAAATGTATTGGTCTTCTCAGATGTGAAAATAATGGAAAGACAGGCTATTTTATATTCCCCACCCTCTTCTTGTAAATGTGCAAAATGGGCTCCAATGAGACCTCCCATTTCAGATATTAAACAGAATAAAACAGATGATCTTTCATTGTTAGGATGTTACAAAAGGGAACTGTTCTGTAAGCACTTTGACCAATAAATATCAAGGTTAAATACCTCAAAATTCAACAGTGAACTCTACAGGTCACAATGATAGATAGACACATAGATTAGATAGACAGAGGTTCTTTTCAGATTAACTTCTTCTTCTGCAAATACACATGACTTACTCAGACTTTGGAGGCTTCTTTTCAAATATCTGGTATGTCCTGTCCTTAGGAACAGATTTGGTGCTTTTCTTTTCGCTAGGAAAGAAAAACATTCATTTGATACCATCCACAAGTGTTTTCCTTCTCTGGCTGCTGATGGGAGTATATGATGGACTGGAGGAAAAAAAAAAATCAGAGAAATGTAACTGTAAAACTAGTATTATGTGTGCCCTGGACAGGGTTCATTTTTGCAGTAGCCACGAGGAGGCACGGCCAGGACCTGGAGGTTATTGTGTCCCACCTCCTGTGACTGCCAGGGCCAGGGAAAGGGGCACTGTTGGGGCTTTCCTTGTGGTGAGCATCACATGTGAATCCTTTGCCTCTCTTGCACGCTTTGTTATTCATATTGTTGCTGTTACTGTTTGTTTTCTCACCTCCTTGTCCTTGCCAGCCCACCAGGAGGGGAGGAGGAGAGGGAAGTGAGCGCTTGGACTTTTTCAGTGGGAACACTAAATAGGGGAAAATACCATTCCTAAATCACAACAATATGAAAACAATTTTTTGATGGAAAAAAGATTCTCAGGATTCTCTTCTAAACTCTCAGCTGTTCAAAACTCTTCTGTTGTTTTCACTGTTCCAGTAGCTCATTTCATTGATCTATGGACTAAGCTGAACACAAACTATTTAGACGCCACATCTGAAAATTAAGCCACACTGATTTAAGGGTTAGTCTATATTTCAACAGCTTCAGAATCCAAAACAGCAGCAGATGAAGGAGAAAAAGAAAAACGTTTTCCCAGCCACAATCTGGAAAAAAAAAAAAAAAAAAAACCCAAACAAAACAAAGCTGATCATGTGGACACAAACAGAGATGGAAAAAAAAGGCTCATACAATAAAGGATTAAGACTCTTTCAATGAACAGGCAGGGCAAAAAGTTTACTTAAAATTTCTGCATAGGAATATTTCAAGTGGAATTCCTCCTTTCAGGGGTCTCACCTTTTTTTTGCCTTCGTTTCATCCAAAGATGATTTCTTGGTGGTCTGAGCTGCACGTGCATTGGATACCTTCTTCTTTACTGGAGGAAGAATGGTTTTTAGTTAACAAGGAAAGATGAAGAATATTGTGTAAATGCCCACTGAAGTATTTTTCATACGGATATGAATTTTGTGTTCTTGTTTTCCAATTCTTTTCTCTATTCCTTTTCCCTTTTGCCATCCCAGAGATATCTTTTATAACACTATCTCATTCTGCAGCTTTCATTGGTTTAAGAGCCAAAAATCATCTCACTATTGCAAGGTAAAGATGTCCAAGTAAAAAAAACTGGGATGCACCACTCTCAGAACCAGCAGGGAAGCCACTGGTCTGGAACATGCCAGACTTGTGCAGTAAAATGATAGGACCTACAATTTAGATGAACAGAATGCATTAAAAGAAATACAGATAGGCACACCTGGTCCTACTGAACGTGAGCCATCTTTTCTCTCCTGATTTAAATCTGGAGATTGTTTGGGCGGGACAAATCTAAAACAAAAAAGAAATATCCTGGTACTTTATGTTCTATATTACATACTACATTCTAGAGAGACCTGGGCAAGTTCTCCATCCCTACCATGAGCTAAGTGTGGTTAAATTGCTGAGATCATATTTAACAGATAGGGTTACTTTTACAACTGACAGTGTATATTGAAGTACTTTAATGGGACTAGCTAACTCTTTACCTGAAATTTTGGAATTTCTACAAGCAAAAATGCATTAAAATACTATTTGCAAATCAAACACTTTTCATATTCTTCACTGCACACTTTTCAGTCGACTGTGTAGCATGTAATCACCTTTTAAGGTGATCACCTTTAAGACAAAAATTAAATCATCACCTTTTAAGGTGATCACCTTTAAGACAAAAATTAAATCATCACCTTTTAAGGTGATCACCTTTAAGACAAAAATTAAATCACTACATCTAAACTTTATCATTGTGCTATAAAATACATGTCACTTATTACTCAAAAGGGGGTATTTTTTGCTGTCAGAAAACTTGCTTTTAAAAAGAAATCAGTCTCAGCTACACTGATTTTTAAAGTTAGACTGATCAGAAAGTATGAAGTAGTATTATCTACGAACAGTTTATTCAAGTTCTGGATATACAAGGTATTCTACAAAACACGAATTCAGGAAAACCTTTATATGCTTCTGGAATATAAATTTAAAAAATACTGTTGTGAAGCCCCTTGTAGCATATCATGAGCCTCATGGAGAGAAGTGGCATATGGAGCTAAGAAAATATAAATGAAGGACAGAAAAATACCTTTAGGCAAACAAGTACTTACCCAGCTAAATTCTGGATAACACTTATTGCCAAATCATCAAGTGCTGACGTATCCATTCTGCTGGGATTTAACACGGGGAATTTTTCAGGATCCAGCCCCATTACCATCCTTTTGCTCTCATCTCTGGGACTCTCTCTTTGAACAGCAGGAGCAATGGAATCTTGTAACATCCCATCCAGGGCAAGAGTGGGAACGTCCTCCTGAAATGGGAAGAAAAAGGAAGCCCTCTTGGCTGTAGCAGGCAGTGAAAGCATTCCACAGAGTAGCTGACTACTAAAGCAGATCTTCCAAACAGACACTATTTTGCTTCACAGGCTGAAATCAAATTTTTTGTCATTCTAGTAGCAATGTTGTTACAGTTATACAACTCTGAAACACTTCAAAGCAGTTAAGAGCAGGTTCTCAAAATAATCATCAACAGTATTTAAAGGAATACTCTCAAAACAATGATCCACTGAGATTACAAAATAAAGACAGACTTTCCAGAAAAGGAAAAAAGGAAACACAACCCATTTGATAAAAACAAAATCTCTTCAGGACACATTTGACTTTTTAAAATTATTTAAAGAAATCCACGAAATATGTATCTATGAATAGTGCCTTGAAAACAAACTCAACTGAGCAACTCATTGCATTTTGTAAACTTGGTGCTGACTGCTGATTTACTCAACCTCTTCATAAAATGTCCTAATGTTACAGTGTCTTGGGCAGCTTGGCATAATGCAGATTCTTTCTTCATTTGAAAATTCAAAGCACAGATCCTGAAAAACTTTTAAAGCATCTACTCAGGGAAAATCTCTCAACATTAAATAAAATATAGGGAATGTAGATACTTACGGTGGCACGTGGGATCACTGCTTTTTCTAAGAAGCAGTCAAGATACTGGCTTCTCTTTTTCAGCTCTTTCAACACCTCTTTAGCAAAATCATACAACTCTTCAGAAGCTGAAGCCTTAAAGATATGAGAATACAGATGGTATTTATTAAACTAGATATTCTGGCCTTTTCAAACATGCTGACTCTTGCAAACAACCTCAGTGGCCTCTATTCTGTCACCAGCTTATCTACACATGGAAGCAGTGAGATAGCATAGAGGTTGAGATTTTGGTCTGGTAAAGAGGAAAAGAGGTGTGGGACCTTCCTGAGCAAATATTCTGTGTTTCTGCTCACCCCCTCAATGTGAAGAAGCACCAGTCTACCTTAAAAATATTAGTTTATGCAATCATGCACAGTGAGTCTAATAACAATTATTAAGAATTCAAAGGAAATACCATTTTGTGCTGTTTGGAACTTACTTCTTTATCTGCAGTGGGATGAGCACAAACATCTCTCTTCTGCTGGAGCTTCTCCAGGTAAGACTCTAATGTCACTGACTGCAAATTGGAATTTGCTACCTAAAGCAGAAGCAGATAGTGGGGAAGTCCAATCCCCATTCAGGGGATTTTCAGAGCCTCCACTTTCAAACCACTAGAACCACTGATAAAAAACAGGTAAAAAAATCCCTGCTACTCGGAGGAGAAGCTGAAAACAGTAATTCATAAAAGCAACACTTCATGTCCTTCACTGTACCACACAAAAATGCTGGTCCATTCAGATGTACATACTCAATGTGCTGCAGGCCCATAGTGTTCCAGCACAGCTGCAGCAGTAAAAATAAAGTTTTAAGCTGACAGCGACAGAAACCAGGTTTTGAATTAACACAGCAAGTCACTTAATGTTTGTCCACTCTGAATTCAGCCAAAATCTCTTCAACAGAATTAAAAAAAAAAATAAATAATTATTATATGGAATTTAAGTAAAGTTCTGATGTTTCCCTTTGTACCTCTGATTTGATTTGCTGTTGTAGCCATCTCAAAGATTTCTGGACCTTCTCCACAAAGGCTCGACCCACAGAGACATCAGCAAATTTTTTTTCAGACTGCTTGATAAGTTCAGTAGCCTTTAAGAAAGCCAGAAATAAGAGACAGGACTAGGTAATTTTTTACTTTTTAAAACTTAAATAATAGAACTCGCCATTTTTATTTCTTTTTTTTCCATCATGTAATTGCCAAAGAGAACAGTCTTACAGCTATAATTGGAAAGCAGACTGACTGCAAATCACATATATCAATAGAAAACATAACTTGAAAGAATAAAACTCTACATACCTGCTCCAAGCAGCTTGATTCCATTTTCTCCACATCTGTTTTGATTAAACTTTCCAGAGAGTCAATTTGCTTACTTTCTTTCTGAAGACAGCTGTTGAAAAACTTTACTTCTTCGGAAGAGAAGTCTCCTCCCTCCGAA
The DNA here is from genome assembly GCF_009829145.1 of Chiroxiphia lanceolata. NCBI lineage: Eukaryota > Metazoa > Chordata > Aves > Passeriformes > Pipridae > Chiroxiphia > Chiroxiphia lanceolata. The sequence goes on from NC_045666.1 coordinate 278,668, forward strand.
AATAATCTGAAAGCAAAAGTAGAAAGCTGTGACTCTTCTTTTTCTCCAAGACTATTTTAGCTAAGCAGCCCTAAAATGTGGATATCAACACAAATGTGATGAAAACAGCATAATAATTGTGGCTTAATGGAATATTTTTTTTTAAATAGCAAACCAGATGAATAACGAAATAAACTTTAATTTTACTGTTCTGCCTACGCAACAAACGCTGATGCCCAGAAATAGGTCACTATTTATAAACCAAGCTTCCATGAAATCTCTGTACCTGCAAGTTTTGAGAAAATCCACATTTGAACGCTTTAGTTTCCCTAAAGCTTCCTCCAAATGGTGCTGGTAACTCCTCACAGTAACCCCAACTGATTCCAGATGATTGTGGAGCTCTGACTGCAGATTGTTCCTGGAAGGAGCTGACCTAATAAGAAATAATAAAAGACAGGGAAAACATGTCAGAAGAGGAACACACACGATGATCTGGCGACTGCTGGCTGTAAAGGCATGAACAAATGTCAGAATTCAAAAGTGATGAAGGGAAGTCTGAAAGCAACCCCCTGAGCTGGGAGGGTCTGACTGAACACGTGGAAGGGATCAGCAACAGCTGATGCTACTGAGAGGTTTTCTTCAAAATCAATTAGCCAATTACTATTACTGTGCAGGTTCAGGAATGTGGATAAAAATCTAAACAGATGAAACATCTTTTCTACTTAAAGACTGCCAGCACTTTGAAGAGAGATGAAAATTTCCATATGTTCAGCCCTGATTTTAATTTTTTCGGGGAGAGAGAATGAAATTCTTTACATCTTTTCCAGTTTCATAAAGTACTCCTCACTGAAGAATAATGATGGATAAAACAGGTTCAGAATGCAAACCAGAAGCATCTCAGACAGCAATCAGGGGTATTGAACAAGGGAGACTTCTGGCCGGAAACACCTGTGGCACACTTACTGCTCAGTCATAGGGGTGTGGAGGAGGTCATACTCCAAGTTACGGAGTCGGGAGCCGAAGTTTTTGTGGAGGTTATTTAGCTGATCCAAAAATGTGTGAAATTCAGCTTTCTCCTTTTTCAGGCCTTCTTCCAGCCCCTCACAGTGGCACTCGAGACGCTCTTTGTGAAGTGACAGCTCCCCTGAGAAGAAAAGAAGTTTTCCAGCATGGATATTATTCCCTGTTTGCTGTGGACTACCACAGTGCCCAGTCGACCTGGGACCAACAGCAGCAGCAAAATAAACAGAACCAGACCTCACAGTAACTAAACCATACAAATAAACCACATTCCATTTGGTTTCTTTGGCTTTCCTTCTGTGTTAAACATATATCCTTAGCAGCTCCTAATCCATTCCAAACACAAATGTCTCTTGTTTGCTCAAAACGTTCTTTTTCCTTTATTTCTGGTCATTGCTGACATCTTCATTATATCTCTGTTCTCAGTCTTGTAACAAAAGTAAAGTGTTTGTTTTTTTTTTTTTTTAATGGAAAATACACTTCTCCCTGGTTTTGTGAGGGGAAAAAACATCAGTTTTGGTCTCCCTTCTGGAATGATAGTTGGATAAATCAAGAGCCAGCCAATTGCCTCAATAAAGCAGCCAGAAAAAGCACCTGTCCTCTTTGCAGAAAAAGGGAAATTGAAAAATTGCTTGCCTGTTCTCCCAGGAGAGAATTGTTTACTTTATATGTTAAAGACCAACAAACCTGTCTAAAGTACTTTTTTCTCACCATAAAACCCAGACAATTCTCATGTGAAAAAGGTTTTGATTAGTGGCTGCTCTGTAGTTGCTCAGTGATATTTCACAGAGCTAAATCCTTCCTCTCGTGTTTTCAGAAGCCTGGTCCTGCCCTTTCAGCTCTCTCAACTTGGCCAATTCTTTCTCTGCAACACCTGTAAAATTATTTTTTTGTACAATAAAAACTCCTGTTAAATAATTTCAAGGCGAATGAGAATTCACAAACGTTGACAATACAGTGTTCTGCGTCTCCTACAATGCAGTTGTTGATCAAGGCACCACTGTCTATTTTTCCAAACATAACCTAGAGGTGTAGAAATGTCATTCTGAAAATAGATGAGTAACATATTACACCGGGGATTTGTACACACTCAGCTGCTTCCTTGCTCAGTTGTCCTTTACAATGCTGAAATAGTTTTGGCCCACTTATGATCATCTCTAAAAAAAGTCATATGATGCTCACAGTAAAAAAAAAAAAAAAAAATCAGTACCAGCTCTAACATCGTAGATCTTTGTCTGTATCTCCTCCTGCTTTTGTTGATGCAACTGAAGATGCAGCAGAAGTATTGAATTCAGCTCCTCTGTCTTGGCAGCCACGAGGACACGGGCTTTGGACAAGGATTCTGCAAACCATTTCTCCAAGTGTTCAAAAAAGCAGAGGCGAATCCTACGATTGGAAAAGAAATACTACAGCGAGGGACAGTAAATAATAAATAAGAACTTACTAAATATATTCATTCGAAGAATTTCACTTCTGACTACAGGAAGATATGCTTTCAGTACCGTTTGCACAATACTGGTCAAGTTTTTGAGCTAGCTGCCTGTTACTGAGTACCAGGCATTTTACCCTCATGGCTCTGCAGGGAATTTGGGAATTTTACTTGTCCTTCTGTAATCTGTTTTCTCACTTAATAAATTTCCATAAAATATGAATGTTCTACAAAGGTAAACGCTTCTGTGGTACTTTGAAAGGATGGCTACAAAGCAATATAAACATTTTCTTGTATCAATTTAAAAAAGAGGAATGCCATAATAATTATACAATTACAATTTTATAATTAAAATATCCAATTATATAGTAATAATTAGCTAATTTTTGCCTCTTCAGTATAATGTTTCTTCTAAAGAGCTGAAATTTGTCTATTACATAAAGAAGCTGTTTTCTACTCACTTTTTCTTCAGCTTGACAAACACGGTTTCTTTGAGAAGCACATATTTCAGGTACATAGGAAGTGATTCTTCCTTTTCATATTTTGTAAAATAATTCTCCGTGATGTCAGTCTTTCCTGCCTCTTCAACTCCAAGGGCAGTGTAAATGTTTCCACTAGCAGTGGAAAATATTTCCATGGCCTTTTCAGCACTTTCTGCCTTGCTGCTATTGGACACTGCCTAGTGAACAGTTGGAAATCATCATCTGCTACCTTTAAAGGTATCAGCATGGAATCAACACAGCACAAGCTAATGTAAGAATCCTAAGGATATTTAGAATAACATTCTCATTCTCAATTTGGACAACACCAATACAGTGTCAGCAATATTTATATATTTATATATGCTGGGAAGGCTCAGTAGGCAAAGTCACCTATGTTTTAGATGGGGTTTGATATGTTAATAAATTAATGGAACTAAAGACCTGAAAAAACAATACTTAGGTACAAATACAGCTTAAAGTATTCACCATGTCTTAAGAACACTGTGATGAAAGAAAGACAGATTAAAAAAAAAACTATGCAAAGACTTTTTACAAAGGTAAAAGCAGTGCTTGTAAATGGTTTTATACACTCCATTTGCCCACAAAAAGGATCTAAACCCCTATGGGCTTTGGCAAACTAAGCAAACAAAGACTTTCTATTCATCCTCAGCAAAAAGACTTCCTATTCCTCCTTATTTTGGGCAAGACTGCCTTCACCTCCAAATTTATTCTCTTGTTGACTTAATCTCTGTAACACTTACCCCTTGCTCTGCATGTTCAGTGTCTTCACTTTTATGAGGAATGCTCTCTCCATCTTCCTCTGTTTCTTCAGTTTCCTGTGCCAAGATCTCCTCATGCTCAGCTGGGTTTGTTTCTCCACCTGATCGTTGACAACTGTCTCTCTCTTCTGGCAGTGGCTGAGAGAGATGATTGTCCCACTCTGCTCTCTGCTGGTGCACCTCAAGTCCTGGAGGCAATTTTGGATGCCACAATGTAAGAAAGATCTAAAGCTATGAGGGAGCGTTCAAAGGAGAGAGAGGCACAGATGGTGAAGGGACTAGAGGGGAAGCCTTGTGAGGAATGGCTGAGGTAATTTGGCTTGTTCAGCTGGAGAAGAGGAGACTGAGGTCAGAGCTCACTGGGGTCTGCAGCTCCTGAGGGGTGGTGGAAGGGCAGCTCCCATCTCTGCTCCGGGTGAGCAGGGACAGGGCCCGAGGGAACGGCTGGAACTGTGTCAGAGGAAGTTCAGCTGGATCTCAGGAAAAGGTTCTTCCCCTAGAGGGTGGCTGGGCACTGAAGAGGCTCCTCAGGGCAGTGGTCACAGCCCCAAGGCTGCCAGAGCTCAAGGACCATTTGGACAATGCTCTCAGGCACATGGGTTTGTTGTGGGGTCTGTGCAGGGCCAGGAGTTTGGACTTGGATGATCCTTGTGGGTCACTTCCAACTCAGGATATTCTACAATTTTCCTCTCTTTCATTTTCTTGCCTCAACTAGTCATTTACAGTTAAAGCACAGTTCTACTGGTTGCAATCCAAAGAGATACAGACTGAAAAAAAAGCAAGCAAAAATACCTGTTTGTACCACTGAGGTATTACTCTGATCTTGAACCATGGAGGCTATCTCACCTTGCAAGTTCTAAAAGCAAAACAACAAAAAAACCCCATATCATTTGAAAATACAGATTTACCTCTTTGTAAGAAATCCACATCCCTTCTCGAAATATATCTATGTCAGTAAGTTATGATAGTCTTGAATGGATCACTTATTGTCTAAAGAACCTGTGACACTCAAATTCACTAATATAAGTTTGTTACCTTGTAGTTTTCTGTTTAAATGGCAAATGAATTTGCTGAAATGCAGTTTGCAACAAGATTTTAACCAGATAAAATTTTCTTTTTACCTGTTTGAAGATTTCCTTCACATTAAAATGCTGGCTGATGGATACGCTGTAAGAAACCAACTCCTGCAAAATAGCTCCTGGGTAAGCCATTACTTCATCCATTACAACTTGGTTGAGTGTCTCATTCCTGTCAAATTTAAGGTCACTGTTTCAGAGATTCAAGAATGTATAAAAATAAAATAAATTTGACTACAGTGCCTTTAAATCCAAATCTAACTGTCTCACCAATCTCATAAAACCTTTAGGCTAAATGTTGCACTCGATATGTTTATACCAAATACAATCACATCCTGGCTTATTAGTACATCACAAATACATAAATGTACAAAAATTAAGAAATATTCACAATAAAGCCTTTCACATCTTTCCTTTTGGATGGGAAATCATTCAAAATCTGTGCTTATGTAAGGAATATTAAAGATGAGAGGTCAAATTACTGTCCTCCATATTTGTTCTGTACTGGTGCTCAGCTTTGAAAGAGCTTGTCACAAGAGACTGCAAAGCTTCCCCACCCCAAGGGAGGTGATTAGCATCTCCTTAACATATATTAATCCACTGGATTCTAGGTTTTGTGGGACTCTCACCACTGGGAAGACCAGAAGAACAGCACCTATGGAATGCTGCCAGGTTTCATGGACTGGGGATACATTTTCTACTTTAATCTCTCTCTGTCACCCTCTTTCTCCCCCGTCCTTTTTCCTATTTCTTTCTCTCTCTCTTTCTCTGCCTCACATTTACTGTTAAATAAAACCCATACTATTGACTAACTCTTGTTTGCACCTTAATTCTGGCAGAGGCATTTCTAATAATTTTAATAACCAGATCACAACAATGGGTTACATTGCCTTTCTGCAACCTCACATTGTATTTTAACTTGTTCCATTACCTTTGGGGTTTTTTAAATCGTTCTAAGGAGCATTTAAGAGCACCAACCCCAGAGCTCTAACCACAATCCCAGTGGGAGGTATGTGAAGGTCCACATCACTCGACCTCCTGGGTGTGAGAATAGAGCTGCTTCCTCTCAGCCTGTTTAATCTTCACACCTGCTGCTGAGCATGGTATGTGCCAATTTTTATAGTGACTTTTATAGCTGCAAAGGCCTAATCATGAGACAGGTCACAGAAATATTACCAAAATAAATATTTTGGCTATCTGAAAGTTCTTAGCGAATTCTAGTCCTTGCAACTTCCAACGAGATCAAATCTGAGACAGCAGGTGATGGTGCAGACCAATTTCTGATTCCTGGGAGTCAAGAATCTGAGCTACTACTTTTAACCTCTGAATAAGGCATGGATAAGGCACAACAATACTCAGCTGGTGTAGTTTTTGAGTGATACCAGTCTTCCTTGGTCCTGCTCATTAACTATGAGTATTATTTGCCTTAACCTTGTTCAGTATGTACATTATTTCATTTTACAGTCTTACATGAAGTGGCAAGCAGTGGTTTTCCACATCTTTGCACTACAGCACAAACAAGATCTAAGTAGTACAACCAACATTAAAGTATGCTTTATTTTTTAAGTTCACACTAAAAAAATTCATACCTAGTTCTAATATGATCTAAAGAAGAAAGGGCCTTCTCCATGTAATTCTTCAGCTCTTCTTCACAGCTTGCCATTTTCATTTTTTCCAAAATTATATCCAGATCAACTTTCATCGTCTAAGGCCACACAGAAAACACAAGTAAAAATCATTTAGTATATACTAAAATCTCCATAACTATTTGGGATTCAAGTAAGTTGAATTCAAGTTTATGTGTAGTATATTTTACAACAAGAAGGGAAGCTACCTTAGTAAAACTCATTGCCTATGAAGACCTTTCCTACATAATTAACATTTCTGACACTGTCACCCTAAGTTGCTTGTTATAACTATGAGAAGTTGACATCCAATCAGACTTTGTACCTGCACAAGATTTTATAATAGCAACTTGCAGTCTCTTTATAATGAAAATATAATCTTTACCACTGCTGCCATATCAAGAATATGATATTCCTGCCCACTCAGTGTGAATCAAGCAGTCAGCAAAGATGTACCTGACAGAATGGAACTAACACGGAGAAATTCCAGCATAAAAGTCAAAGATTAAGTTTTTTCATTTCATTTTGAACTCCAGAGGTTTCTTTGCATTAAGAAGTCCTTTCTTTACATCATACCACATTCTTGATTTATGCCTGTACCTGTATAATGCCATCCTGTTCCCATCTGCATTCATCTACTTTCTTCTGAAGTTCACTTTCCTGCTGGGACAGTCGCAGTTTATGGACATCCCAGAGGGCCATGGCCTCCTGAAAATAGCTGTACAAGCCTTGACAATGCTGCTCATGCTGTTTAGCCATCTCCTTAAAGTCTCCCTAAAGAAAAACATTTAAGTGACTAAGCTAATTTTTAAACTACTGGAAGGTGAAATGAAGGAATAAGAGGATATGTAACGTGACAAAAGGCTGCCTGGAAGTACACTGTCAGTATTCAACACAGGGAGAGGAAAAAAACCATCCAAGTAAACTGCATAAAAAAACCGTGGATTTTTATTCTACAAACTGAGAGTATCAAAACTTCTGTTTATCCTTCTGATACTGTAAAGCACAGAATCACCAAGTTCTGCCATCTATCATTTTAGGAACGACTGCCCAGTCATTTTCTTGTACAGAATAATAAAAGATGAGACTGAAAGAAATTTGGGAGATCATTTAAACCTACTCCTCTGCCTCTAGGCAGGTTGGGCTATACAAAATTCATCCCTGACATATATATTTATATTACAAATATAAATTACGATATAAATATATTTACGTTACAAATGTAAACCAAATCATTACGAACTCTTCCCCTGGGATCACACCAAGCTTCTTTTCTTTGTGGTGTTCACTCACACTGTGGATCTCATTCTAGAGTGACATCAAGAGCCTCAGATGCAGATGGCACTGCAGGTGGGAGGGCAGGAAGAACAGACTAATACCAGGGAGTAGTAAAAAGATACGTGATAAACGTACATCCATATGCTCCAGTTCCTCTTCAAACCTACGTTCTAGTTCCTCAGTCACGTGAAGCATGTCAGAGTGCACAACTTCAACATCTTTTACCGTGCAAACATTCATGTCCAGCAGGCTCATCTAAACAAAAAAATGCCCAGTTATTGACATGCATATAACAAATACTGAGTGGCTTTTAGCGAGTAGGGGTTAACAGCTTCTGGTGTTTCTGCTTGCGAGGGACAGAGAAAGATTCAACCCCCCAGATCTCACATTCTGGAAACACTACAATTCTACTGGAGGCAAGGAAAGAAATGGAGTCAGAGAGGGGGAATTTCTTTCCCAAAATAAGACACTTAGCACAAAGGCTGAGTGTCCTTGCATCCTCCACATAAATGTAGGACAGTACTTCCTTCATTACTGCCATTTGTTACGGCTCTGACACATTTCGAGTACAAACACCACAGCAACTTCTCTAATGGAATAAGACAGAGGTTAAAAAGTAATTTCACTTGTTATCTCAATGTCTGGTGGATCCTCAAACGTTTTTTACTGCAGTGGCACTGTACCATCAACAATCCTTCCAAGAAGTCCCAAAGCTCACCTTGCAGACCTGCACTTTTTCCTGACATTTGCCCAGGACCAGCTCGTACTTGCTGCGCATTTTCTTCACGCACTCTGCATTGTGGGTGTCTGAAGAACATGGAGCAGAGCACAGTCAGGATTCCTGTATTTCCCAGGGCAGTGTGAAAATGGAAATATGGCAGGAGCCCTGTGCTGAATCTCAGCACAGGAACAGATCCCAGCGGGTCTGCACTGCACACTTGTGCGACACAACCGATCAATTAGAGAAGATTTTTTAATACAAATCTGTTTATCACTGTGCTTAAAAGCAGCAAGTTGTTTACAATTGCTACCGACTTCTTTGCTACTACACAGGCTACAAATATCACGACAGGATGTGCTCTGGAGTAAAAGAAGGCACTTTATAGGACTCAGAGAAAGACAACATCTCCAACACTTTTCCTCTCCTTCTCCAAAAGGTAAAAAGGAGTATTTTTGTACGACTAAGAACTGCTCCATGTCAAAATTAACCTTCTGTCTCCCCCAGATAAATTCTAACCAAGACAGTTCCTGCTAGATCTCACCATGCACAAGTGCCTGTGCTGGCCAAAGGGAGGTGATGCCCCAGAAAACTTCTTTGGGTCCTACTGCCAGCTCAAAGCAACTGAGAAGGTATGTGAAAACACATGGAACAAAGAGAAGAGCAAACATGCACTTTCAAAGCAACTGCCTGCTTCGTTGCTGCCTGGAAAAAAAAGGAAGAATTGCCTGAATTCCAGGTTGCTTTTATGATTTCTCAACTTACCTAAACTTTGGTTTAAATTCTCCAAAGTTCTGTACCATTCATTTCTCTCAGATTTCACGTCTGTTGGAGGCAACAAGGTGCTATCAAAATAGAAAACAAGAGTCAAGTATCTTAACATATGAACCAGTCAGTTGTTAAAAGATAAAATTATGAATCAGAGTTTCCATGCACTTTATTTTATTTCCTGCCATCTCAGCAATGAAAATAAACCAAGGAGACTGCTGTTGTTCAAGGCCACTGAACAAGTGACTGACAAGGAATTAACTTGTTCCTACAGTCATCCTAAAAGAAAAGCTGTAAACGTTGTAAGGCCTTGCATCCAAAAATGCTTGTTGTCAGGATGGATATTCAAACATAGACAGTTAGATCTCTATCCAGATTCTTCCCTAATTTATTACACAAATGAAATCCTGTGCAGAAACAATGCCTTGACTAAAGCACCAACTTGTAGTCCTCTCCCCATCCTTGTCTGCTCATTTTTACCGTGTTTCAAATATTAGTTAAGATTTACTTTTGCACTCCTGCATTTCTAGCTCTTCATCATCCCCTATTTAGTGTAGCTGGTGCACTGAAAACCAAGAATGCATTTTTTTCCATTAAAAAGAGCTTTACCAAAAAAAAGTTTAGGACCTGCCTACTTCTGAACTCCACAATCACAGACTGACAGAAAGCAAAGTGCATTTTGTAGCCCCTATTCACTGCAGAAAGAATTCTGTTTCTCTTTTGCCATACCCAAGGTGCTGCAAAACCCCCAGTCTCCTCTCACTGAGTACAGTCTGCTCCTTTATCATATTTTCCATTTCTGTTTTCACAGCTGGAGGATTCTGTATTTCTTCACTTGCCATAAATTCTCTGTAGGATGGAAAAATGCTACGTATAATGGAAATGTGATATATGTGCTATCCTTTGTGACATGTATCATATGTTTAATGAAAAAATGATAAAACATTACTGTTTATAGCCAACACAACTGAACAGTAATCACTTTGTGTTATTCATTCTCCAAAATATGATTGTAAAATTTCTGACCTGAAACTCTGAATTACACGGTTCTTTTGGATGAGCTTCCAGTCCTTGACTCTCTCTTGCCATTTCAATTTATGTGATTTTTCCTTCTCAAGCTCTGATTTCATTAGATTAAAGAGCAGCTTGGCAGCTGCCCTCTCATTACCCAACAGGGCTCGGTTTATATTCTGCATATTAAAAAAAATAAAAT